>NW_015169232.1:266393-303167 GCF_001447785.1 Gekko japonicus | reverse complement strand
TGGGGAGGAACATTTTGAAATTGCTGACATTTTGGATTCAAAAATGAAACGTGGTAAATTGTGGTATCTCATCTAGTGGGTGGACTTCGGACCCCAGCACCAAGAATGGGTGGAAGAAGGGGATATTCGGGCCCCTTACATGCTCAGAGCGTTTCACAAAAAGTTCCCGGGCAAACCGGGAGGTCTCCCGGCGAAACCGGGAGGGGGTGGATAAAGTGTATTTTTGAGGGGGCAGTATGTCAGCTAGCTGCCATTGTCTCTGGTGTTACCTGCTTAACGCTTCTTGTAACCTTCCCCCCCCCCCCGGTTCTTTTGCTTCCTTATGCTTCCTCTGTACTCAAAAGCTTCCAAATTTCCAGAATCACCACATTATATCCAGGATAATCATACATCAGAATTTTATAGCTGAAGAAAAGGACTTATTTAATAGAAGGGGGAAATGCGGTTTCAAACCTGAGGCAAAAGAAGCTTCACAATTTACTTGGTTGTTCTTGATCTTAACATCAGGTGGAATTGCTTGCCAAGGTAGGTCCACTGCTGGACATTAGAAAACCCTCAGACTCTTCAGAGCAGCAGACTTTGTAGCACATTAAAAGGCCTCTGGCTGAGTAGGGCTGACCAGTGGAATGACTCTCATGCCTGAGAGAACGATCTGGACCCTTGTCTTCCAATTAGCCCTGGAAATGGATCCAAATACCTGCTTGTCTCTTCAAAAGGGAGAGCTTGCACTGTGTTTTTATACCAGTTTTTATACAATCCCTTTTAAGAACCAAGCATGATTTAATCTAATTAAGACTGAGCTCCATCTTTAAGACAGTTACAAGCTACACACTGAGCCAGCTTTTCCATCAACGCCCAAAAGCATCTTTTTCCTCCTCACCATTCCTTCCTTTTAAGAAATAAAGAATGGTCGAAGACAAGTTCTGTGCAACTCAAAAGCTTGCAGATTAGCTTGTGACACTTTAGTTCATCCCAATAAACTCACCAGTGTGGATTTTGAGCTTTAAAAAAACAACAGATTGACGTGACTGCCTGACTTTTTTATCTTTAGCTTTACTTAAAGTCTATCTCAGCTTTTTGGTTTATAATATAATAGACTCAGTCCAAGAACCTGGGCCTTCCCATAAAACAGTGATGTTCACTCTGTGACTCTGCAGCTGCATGTGGCTCTCTGACACACTGCAGGTGGCTCTTCTGAGCACCATTACACTATGTTGCAACCAACCTATGTTTCAAGAAAATGGGCAACGCCCTTGCCCAGTGGGGACCAGTGTTCCCTCTAAGCTGAGTCAGTGTGAGCTAGTTCACAGTTTTTTAGCCTCCGGCTCACACATTTTTGCTTTGGCTCAGGAAGGATGGCTCCAGAGCAAACTAATTTATGTAGCAGCCAAATCGCTTGCTCACAACTTTAATGCCAGTAGCTCACAAAGTAGAATTCTTGCTCACAAGACTCCACAGCTTAGAGGGAACATTGGTGGGGACTGCAGCTGGCACTGAGTTCCCACCTCCACTAAAGCTACAAGCCTCCTGAGTTGCAGGCACTGTGCCAGGGATGGAAGTAAAATGTGGCTCTTTTAGTTAATAGTGAATGCAAATGTGGATCTCCATGAGCCGTGGACTGAGTACCACTGTCAAAGATCCACCACCCCCTAGCCTAAACAGGGAGTAGAAACAGAAAATAGGATGGATTAATTTATAGCAAGAGAAGAGAAAAAGGATTAAGATAGTAGAGGATGGTGGACCAAACAAAAAGGGTAGGAGGGAGAAGAATGAAAGCAAAACTTATCCAAGCAGATGCAAGTAAATACAGTATTATATTAAAGTTTCATAAAGTTCTAAACATTGCACCCCATTTCCCCCAAATTTCATTCATGCTTTTTGTCTACAAAATGCTATTTTCCCTGTGTGCAGTTATTTTTCTACCCAGGTGTCTGTAGGCAGTGGAATTACAGCTTCCCAGCACAGAATAAAATGCTTTCAGGAATAACAACAGCCCTGAAGTTTTCACCTTTCCTTAGAGGCCAAGTATCATATCAGGCAGAGAGTTCTGAACTGAGCAGCTAAATGCAGATGGAGTTCAGTTGTTTCTCTGCCTCTCACCAGATTGGTGTGATAAGAAGCAAGGTCATAAATGTGTCTGGCAGGCCCAACACCTAGACAGGGACTCTTATGGTGCATAAACCCCAACCTATAGAACCAGCAGAAACTCACAGGAGACTTTTTCTTTCATTGTAAGTTGCAGTGAAAAAGACAGCTTGGCAATTTTAAGAACAGAACCTCATCAGGATGCTTTTATTTGCAGGCCTACTTCTGCATTTCACTTTTTTTTAATAGAAATTTTATTAACTTTTTTATAAAACAGTAATACATGCAATGGTACATCGAAATATGATTGGTTACAGGATTGCAGAACAAATAATTACTACTAATACATTTGGATGGCAGATAAGTTACCAAGTAAGGTGTTTTCCAACTAAGTCATATAATTTTGCTTAAAGTAATTGTCGTTTCATGTTGAGAGACTGAAATGATCCACATAGTATAATGTTCAGCTGTACAGCATTATTTTGTATTTGGCTTCGGTGATGCTTTCCCAGTCAAATGTATTTAACGTTGTGCTTGTCATTTCCCCAGAAAATGCTTTCCTGGGGACACCTTCTTTGGGGGAGCCATAACTCGAACCCCATAAATTCAATCCTCACCAACCTTGGCATGTAGGTAGAGGAGGGTTAGCCGGATATCCCTTGTGAGTTTGGTGTCTCTATCATGCTGAGGGGTGTTCTACCATGTCACAAACCTCACAAATGAAACTGGTTTATTTGTGATGTTTCATGGTTCATGAAGCTGGCATACCATGAACCATACCACATTTTCCCAGTTCATGCCCATCACTACTCAACACCAGTTCTCTAGGTGAAATCCATCTGGTTGTCCTCATGAATTACCCCTGCATTGACCCATGTGGATCTATAAGAACCAGATCATCACTGAGACAGTACCCTAAGACCACAATTGTACCTTTAAAGATTGACTACCTCTTTCAATAGTCTTTCAGTAGTCATGTATGGCTGCGAGAGTTGGACTATAAGGAAGGCCGAGCGCCGAAGAATAGATTCTTTTGAACTATGGTGCTGGAGAAGACTCTTGAGAGTCCCTTGGACTGCAAGAAGATCAAATCAGTCAATCCTAAAAGAAATCAACCCTGACTGTTCCCTGGAAGGCCAGATAATGAAACTGAAGCTCAAATACTTTGGCCATCAAATGAGAAGGGAGAACTCACTGGAGAAGACCCTGATGCTGGGAAAGATTGAAGGTCAAAGAAGACGGGGATGGCAAAGGATGAGATGGTTAGACAATGTCATCGATGCAACGAACATGAAATTGAGCCAACTTCAGAGGACAGCGGAAGACAGGAGGGCCTGGCGGAGCTGGTCCATGGGGTTGCGAAGAGTCAGACTCGACTGTGCGACTGAACAACAACAACAATCATATATTGAAAATTTTTCCAACATAAATATATCCCATGTCTTATGGATCCATTGGTTTACGGTAGGAGGTTTTTCATGTTTCCAGTTTTTAGCAATTGTTATTTTTGCGGTTGTTAACAAGATGTGAATTAACTTTCTTCCATTTGCAGGAGGACCTTCCAAAGGCCATAAATGGAGCAGCATCAATTCTGGAGTCAAAGGTATGCTGTAGCTAGTCAGATTTTCAATTTGTTTGACAATTTGTTTCCAAAAGTTTTGTATCTGTTTTCAGGACCACCAATTGTGGAAGTAATTTGCTTTTTCGCCGCAACGTTTCCAGCAGTATGGTGATATAGAAGGGTTTATATGCGTTAGTTTTGTTGGTGTTAGGTACCATCTGGTGATGACTTTTAGGTTAGTTTCTTGTAAGCTTAATACTTTGGATAGCTTTATTTGAGTTTGCCAAATTTCAGTCCAATTCTCTTCTGTAAGTTGTTTTTAAGTCTAAATCCCATGCAGTTTGGTAGCTTAAAGGATATTTTGTGTGAGCGTGGAGTATAATGTTGTAGATCTTGGAGATAAGGCCTTTTTTTGGATTTCATTTGAATAATAATTCTTCTAATTCCAAGAGAGGTAATTTACTTGAGGATTTGAATTTGGTTGAATTAATCAGATTTTAAACTTGTAAGTATTCAAACCATTTAATGGTAGTATTGCATTTTCCTTCCAGATCCGCTTTTGATTGTATTTTTCCTTTATGCACAACATCTATGATTCTAGTAATGTTTGCTTTTTTCCAGGAGCCAAAAGCTTCAAAGTTTTCAGCTGGTTTGAACCATTTTTGTCTTGTGAATGTGCTTAGTTGAGAAAATTGTCTAGTAATTTTGGGTTTTGACTCATACCATGTCTTTAGCGTTGATCTCATATAGGGGTTTTTAATTCGTTGTTCAATTTCTGTGAAATATTTTTTCCATAATAGTTCTTGGAAAGTTAGGTCTGAGCTTGTAGTTTCTTCTATCCATTTCTGATCTAAGGTGTGTTCTTCGTGGTATTGTCGAACTATCGTTGCTAGGACGGTTGCTTTTTGATATAAGTTTAAATCTGGAATGGCTAGCCCTCCTGCTTTTCTCGGGGTTCTCATATTTTGGAATGCGATTCTGGGTGTTTTAAGTTTCCAGATAAATTTGTTAGTGTCTTTTTGCCATCTTCCTACATAACTGTTCAGTAATATAGATAGGTAAAGTTCTAAAGCAATAAAGGTATTTTGGCAGTATGAATGAACGTAGTATCATGATTCTGTCTAGCCAAGATAGTGGTTTGGCGTTCCATGTTGTTAATATCTGTTTAACTTCTTTGTGGATTTCCATATGGTTTAACTTTAGAAGTTTGGAAATGTCTAGTGGAATTTTAATGCCGAGGTATTGTAAGTGATCGTTTATCCATTGAAATGTGTAGCATTTTTGTAGCTGGGTTCTAATGTTGTCCTGTATGTTAATTAGGTAAATCATCGATTTTGATTGGTTTACTCTTAATCCTGTCACTGAGGCAAATTGATGGAGAGTTGAGTTTATGGCTTGTATAGACGTTTCGGGGTTTTCCAAATACAGTATTATATCATCTACAAATAAGCTTATCTTGAATTCTCTATTGTGAATTTTAATACCTTCGAAAGTGGAGTTAGAGCATAGGTCACATGCTAATGGTTCCATCACTAGGACAAATAAAATCGGGGATAGGGGGCATCCTCGTCTTGTGTCTTTTGTTAAAGGTTTGTAGTAATCTGGAATAAAGCCATCTGGCCCTGGTGCTTTGTTGTTTTTGAGCTTTTTGATTTCTTGTTCAATTTCCTGAAGGGTAATGGGAGCTTCAAGTAATGATCGGTGCTCTTCAGTTATTATAGTTATTATAGGAATAGATTTATTAATGTCTTGAGGATCAGGATTGTGAGAGGTATACAGTTTTTCATAAAATAGCTGGAATACTCCAATAATTTCTTTTGTATCGTTTTTTAAATTCATTTTGATGGTTTCTTATGCTTCCTATGTATCTGTTTGTTTCTTTTTAAGTTTCCAAGAGAGGAGGCGGAGTTTTTTATGGCTGTTTACTTGGTCTGCTTTGCGATAATTAAAGTTCTTTTAGGATTTCAGTTGTCTTAATCATCTCTAGTTGTTTTCTTGCTTCTTGTAATCTTTTATAATTTTTTACTGCATGTTTTTTGTGATTTGCTTCGAGTAATTTAATGCTTTGAGAAAGTTCTTGTCTAATTTTGTGTTTTTCCTTTTTACAGGATGCCATCAGGGATATGCAATGACCGCGTATGACCGCTTTAGATGCTTCCAATACCATATTGATTGAAGTGTCATCTGTGGTGTTGGTTTTGAAATAATTTAAAAGTTCGTTTTGAAGTATGCCGTGAGACTCTTGCAATAAAAGTTTGTTAAATCTCCAATTGTGTTTTTTGTTTATTGTAGTTTTGGTTTTGATAATACATTGGACTGGACCATGGTCTGACCATTTTTGTATTCCAATGGTCATTCCAGTTATTCTATTAAGAAAGGATTTTGATGCCAGTAGGTAGTCTATTCTTGTGTGCATTCTATGCTGCTGTGAGAAATAATAGTCTCTTTGTGTACTATGTTGCAATCTCCATAAGTCGCATAAGTCATATCTTTGTAAAAGTAATTTAAGTTAGTTAGGTGATTGATGAACCCTTCTGCTGTTTTTGTTTGGTTTTTTGTAAGATGATTTGTCTAAGTAAGTGTCCATTAGGTAATTTAAATCACCTCCTAGCAGGATTGGACCCATACGGAATTTGTCTAATTTGGTAAATGTTTTGTTTAAAAATTTGCATTGGTTTTTTTAGGAGCGTATATTGAGGCTATGGTTATTGGTGATTCATTAAGAGATCCATTGATAAATATATATCGACCTTGTTCGTCCTTTTCACAGTTATCAAACTTAAAAATTGGTAGATGAAGAGATTAAAATAGCCACCCCTCTGGATTTTGATGACCCGTAGGCTAAATATTGCATGTTAAACCAACTGAGGGGTAAAACTTTGTTCCCTTTTTTAATGTAGGTTTAACGCTATGTTTATTTTTTGTTGTTGTAGATCCTTTGCTATTCGTTTGGCTTTGATCTTATTATTAACTCCTCTACAATTTAAAGTCACTATTTTTATGTCTTCCATTTTGTGTTTTGGAGTTGAGTTTTTAGCATGGGTTTATTATCTTTCTTTTTTTCATAAAAAATATTGCCTGAAATATCCTTATGTTGAACTAGCTGTTTTGCTGAAGTTTTAAAATACTGAGCCGTGTTAAAATCTTTCCTTCTTTCCATATTAGTGGATATAATATTATCCTTAGTACAGTATACTATTGATCTATATTGGAAACAATAGAGCTTATTTTCTGCCATCCAGTAAGCCGTTTTTGCTATCAACAATTTTAAACATTCTATCTTCTGTAACCCCAACACACATTGAAGCAAACATTTATACAATAATTTAACGAAATCCCCTTCTTCCCCCTCCTTCTTTCCCCTAAAGCAGCTAATCCTGGGTGTAGAGATGTTATCTACCCCAAGCCCCGATGGCTGCTCGAAAAGGATTGCTACCATCGTTGCATATAGAATAAAAAAAACAATACTATGACTCAATATGGGGTACCATGACTGATCCAAAGAGAGTCCCCTTCTCCCTCCCGCCGGCATGTTATAGTTCCTACCGAAAGTTTGAGTTTATAACATATTTATAACTTTAAAAGATTTTTAACATTATTTAGCGTATTAAGCACTAGATTATACTTGGGGATGTTGTTGCAATTGGCTTATAAATTTATTCGTCTTCTGGTGGGGATTTTGCTCCATTTGTGTGGCGTGGTTTGATTTGCTCTTTTGTGTTTCCTGTGGAGATCTATTTCCGTATCTTGTTATGGAGACAAGCCTAGAGCCTTCAGAAGAGCTTCCCCCATTTCAATATCATCAGCTTGATAAGTTACACCTTTCAGTTTAACTTTTAGGGAACCTGTTTGTAGCCATCTGTATTTTATTTTTGCATCATTTAGGCTGGCTGTGATCTGCTTAAGGTTTCTTCTGATTTGTAGCGCTTCTGGTGGGACGTCTGGGAATGCATAGATTTCTTTTCCGTTATATTTAAGGTTGCCAGGCTTTTTGGCTTCTTGTAGGATTTTATTCTTTGTTTTTAGGTCTAGAAATTCTGTTATAATGTCTCGTGGTCCTCTACGCGCTTCTGTGTTAATCGAGCCTAAACGGTATGCCCTTACTAGCATTGGGGCCGTTTCATCTTCAAAAGTTATTGTCGACGTCAGCCAGGTTGTTAAGAAAGAGGTAAGTTCGTCGGTACCTTCAGGAGGTTCCGGAAATCCCCTAAATTTAATAACCTTCTTGCGGGTTCTGTGCTCCAGGAGAAGAATTCTTTCCTTTGCCCATGTCTCAGAATCTTGGACATTTCTAATATCCTCGTTGGTGGCTGTTACTGCTTCTAGCGCTGTGTCGGCTGTTAGAGCTACTTTCTGCATCGATGTCTGTAAAGCTTCCAATTGCTCTGACATAGATTTAAGTGCTGAGTTGATATTCTCCAGTATTTCGGTTTTGAAGAGCTTTAAAATATCCATAAGGTCTTGCTTAGTTAAAGATTAGGTCGTTGTAGTCGTCGTTGTCATTCCAGTCGCCATTTTGGATTGCGTTTGTTGCCGACCTGGTGCCAAACCACTCGTTTTTTCTTTCAGGAATTGCGTTTTTTGCTGGTTGATTTTCATTTAAAAGGATCGGTTTACCAATCCAGTCAATCTTCCCTAGTTTTGTAGGTAGGAAAAGTTTTCGTAATTTAGTCTTTTTGGCGGGTGTAGGAAGGGGTCTCTTGGGGAGCACACAAAAGACATCCGCCATTAGCTCGACCGACGCCCTGCCCCCTTCTGCATTTTACTTGAGCTGCAGGTCCCAAGACTGAGTGGAGGGATGAATATAAAAAGGTGTGCACCTGTGGAAATGAGTCAAACTCAAAAAGGTGGGCGAGTTGCCTTTCCTCTAGCACAACTCCACTCATGTTCCTTAGGATCCAACTCAATATTTTCAGAGGTTCTGGTGTGACTAAGGCATCAGGGCCAAACTTGGCACGAAGGTTACATTTTAATCGTAAATATTGTCGAAATGCTAATTTTGGAGAGTGGGGTAAGGCAGCAGTGCAATTCTGCCTGTGGCTCTTCAAGGGTTTAAATTTGCCCGCCCTGACTTGGATAGCCCAGGCAAGCCTGATCTTGTCAGATCTCGGAAGCAAAGCAGGGCCGACCCTGGCAAGTACTTGGATGGGAGACTTCCAGAGAATGCCAGGGCTGGGAGGCAGAGGCAGGTAACATCAAGCCACTTCTCTGAACATCCTCCATGCCCCAGTAGGAGTCACCAGAGGTCGCTATGACTTCCAGGCATGGGCACACATACACAAAAATAAAAAAAAAATCAGTAAGGGTTTAATCTGCCATGGCTATCCAGCAACTGAGTTAGTGTCATGAGCCCAGATGATCGCACTTTGGCCTTTCTTCCAAGGGTTGCCAACTTCCAGGTGAGGCCTGGAATACTTCCAGAATCATGATTGCCATTTTCTCCAGGGTAATTTATCTGTGTGGTCTGGAGATCAGGTTCAGGAGGACTTTATGGCATCACAGCCCTGCTCAGCTTCTTCCCCAAACTGCATCCTCACTAGCCACCCCATGTGTGTTACACGCTGTCGAGCTGCTTCCAATTTATGCCAACTCTATGAATGAATGACCTCCAAAACGCCCCACCATTGTCCGCCTTGCTCAGGTCAACCGTGGCTTCCTTTATTGAGTCAGTTGAGTCAATCCGTGTCACCTTCCTTGCTTTCTAATGCTTTCATGGAATCATAGAGTTGGAAGGGACCTCTAGGGTCATCTAGTCCAACCCTCTGCACAATGTAGGGAATTCACAACCTCCCCTCCCCCATACCCCCAATGACTGCTGTTCCACACCCCTCTTTCCTAGCACTGTCGTCTTTTCCAGTGAGCCTTCCCTTCTCATGAGGTGACCGAAGTACGATAGCCTCAGTTTAGTCATTTTAACTTCGCAGGAGAATTCAGGCTTAATCTGATGTAGAACTCAAGCCCCGGTCACACGGGCCAGATAATGTGGGGGGGTGTGTGTGACGGGACGTGGCTGCTCACTCTGGAGCAAAATAAAGCACGGTAGTCCGACCACATGGTCACCCAAGTCTCCATGCTTCGGCTGTTAGCTGGCGATCACACGGTGATGCTGCAGCGTGGCAAAGAAGCGGTGCGGCACGATCACACAAGCGTTTCGTGTTTGTGTGCATGCGCTTACGAAAAACATCCAATTTGCAACGGGATGTGGACGGGCAGTGCATGCCACAGGATACTAGCGCTCCCGCGATCAGACGCCCGACTGTGCCACGCGTTTTCCGGATACTAGTGCACTTTCCTTGGTACTTTTTAACTCCGCATCTTTGGCAGGACGCCACGGGTTGGCCACGGGTGTGCTACGCTTCCTAGATGTTGCGGTGTGATCGCGCCCCGAAAATCCACCCAACATTTGTGCCTTTTGTGTGGCAAATTCTCCGTGTGACCGGGGCCTCAGTTGTCTTTTTTGGGGGGGGCGGGGTTTCCATGGTATCTGTCAAACTCCCCCCCCCCGACACCACATTTTAAATGAGTCAATTTTCTTCCTCTCAGATTTCTTCACTGTCCAACTTTCACACCCATACATAGTAATGGGGGGGGGATTCTGATCTTGGTCTCCAGCAACATATCCTTATCCTTAATTATCTTAACACCCCCCACATCTCCAGGAATTTCCCTACCGAGAGCTGGCAACCCTACTCCACAGTGAGACTGCCCCAAAATGTAAGGTCTCTGGAAGTGTTAGGTGTCAACCTAAGGACAACCTCAAGCCATTCCATATTCTCCTGACAGCCGTCATATGATTGGGTTTCCACAATATGAAGAGCCTCCCCACTTCCCAAACTTGCAAGGGTATGTTTGAGGCTTATTGGCAGTGTACTTTTCATGTGCTGAGCCAGCATGGTGCAGTGGTCAGAGTGTCAGACTAGAATGCAGGAGACCCAGTTTCAAATCCTCACTCCGCTATGGAAGTTCAGTGGGTGTCCTTGGGCCAGTCACCCACATGCAGCCTAACCTCCCTCACAGGGCTGTTCTGAAGTCAAAATGGAAGAAGGGACAACGTAAGCCCCTTTTGGGTCTCCTTTAGGGAGAAAAGCAAGATATAAATGATGCGAATAAATAAAATGTGTTACATCTTGTGTTAGATCCAGAGGAGTTAGCTGTGTTAGTCTGTTGCTGCAAAATAGTAAAAAGCCCAGTAGCACCTTTAAGACTAACAAACTTTACTGTAGCATAAGCCTTCGAGAAACACAGCTCTCTTTGTCAGATTCGAGAAACACAGCCCTCTTTGTCAGATTCTGACGAAGAGAGCTGTGTTTCTCGAAAGCTTATGTTACAGTAAAGTTTGTTAGCCTTAAAGGTGCTACTGGGCTTTTTACTATCTTGTGCCAGTTATCTCTTGCATAGGAGTTTCCTACGGAGCCACAGAAGTGGGCAAAAGATTAAAGAAGTTTCAAGGGGATGGGAGCAGAAGGTAGCTGTCCATTCACAGGACAAGGACAAAAGAATAATGTCAATTATTCTCAGGAAAACAAACTCAAACAGCTTAGTAGCTACCCAACTCCAATCAGTCTTGCCATACTACAGCTCCCAAAGCCTGGGCAGACTAACAAGGACACTGTTGTTAACTGCTGGCTAATTATATACATCAAGCACATTTGACTGTTGCATCATCTTTCAGTTGCCGCATCACCCGTAAAAGTTAACCAAGGATCAGAGCAAGCATATTTTTACTTGGCCATTTGCTCGTGCTTCTCAGACAACTGCAGGGACATTCCAAGGTATTTTCTTACTCAGAGCAAGGTAATAATTGCTGCCTCTTTTCCTGCCATAATTTCCTGAACAGCACAACATGAGATGACGGCAAATAATCTACAATACTATAAAATAAGCCAGCATCACCCCCTACGCTAGAGACGGGAGGGTGAGAGATCGCAGGCTTACCCTAGGGCCATCTTTCATGTTCACGGAGGAAGCGGGATTCGAATCAGGCTCTTCCCCGAATCATTCATAGCTGTCCCTGGGGGCCAGCTGTGTGCCTCACCAGGGTCCAAAGAATTTGAGGCAACAGCTAAGAGTGTGCTCAAAAGCAAAACACTTGATCCAAACTGGTTTTGAACCACAGCCAACCAGCAAGCCAGGAAACGCTAGAAGTCTTACAAGATCATTTATCCAAAAGTAACCACCTCTAATTGTTCCCAACGTAACACAGGCCAGCTTGCAGGGTTTGAGAGTCAGCCACACTGACTCACCCTTCATTTCATTGTGGGGGTGAACAAATGCACACAATAATAGCAGGGTTAGCATAAGCCTTTTTGTACACCAGCCCTCCTCGCTTGCTTTCGTCAGCTCCCTGTTTTAATCATTCTCATTCTCATTCTCATTCTCATTCTCATTCTCATTCTCTCTCTCTCTCTCTCTCTCTCTCTCTCTCTCTCTCTCTCTCTCCTGCTTCCTTTACCTGTCCTCTCCTCTGGTGGCTTTGTCTCAGTCCAGTGCTGCCTCAGCCCTGTCCTTCACCTTCTCTGCCCCTTGGCTTCCCTGTTTTTTGGGCTTCTTCTCAACCTGCTGGCCTTGCCAGCACAGTTTCCCCTTTCCTTTCGTTCGGGCTCAACTTCCCTTCTTCAACGCTGGTCTCCGCTTGCCTTCATTCTCCACTGCTGGCAATTCTTGTGAAGAACTAGACTCGAGTCCAGTAGCACCTTGGAGATCAACAAGATTTCCAGGGCAGAAGCTTTTGAGAGTCCAATTTCCCTTTGAAGCCCGGACTCTTGAAAGCTTACACTCTGGGAACCTTGTTGGTCTAAGGTGCTACTGGACTAGAATCGAGCTCTTCTACTGTGGACCAACATGACTACCCACCTGAATGTTTGTGAAGATTATAAGGTTTGGTGTAGCCGTTAAGAGCGGCAGACTTTAAGCTGGAGAACTGGGTTTGATTCCCCAGTTCTTCTCCACAAGAAGCCAGCTAAGTGGCCTTGGGCCAGTCACAGTTCTCGAAAGAGCTCTCTCGGCCCCACCTACCTCACAGGGTGTTTGTTGTGGGGAGGGGGAGGGGAAGCAAAGGTGATTGTAAGCCGCTCTGAGACTCCATGCGAAGGGCATAATATAAATCCGATTCCTCCTGCTGCTACCCTACCACCAATCAGTGCCAGAGGTTTCACAGTGGTTGCAACAGCCTGTAGCCCCTCCCCAATCCCTCAGTGCCTTAAAACACAGAACAAAGTGTGAGTCCAGTGGGGCACCTTTAAGACCAACAAAGTTTTATTTAAGGTATGAGCTTTTGTGTGCACTCACACTTCCTCAGATGCGTCAAGAAAGATTTCAATGTTATCTGAGGAAGTGTGCACGAACATGAGAGCTCACACTTGAATAAAACTTTGCTGGTCTTAAAGGTGCCCCACTGGACTCACACTTTGTTCTGCTGCTTCAGACCAACATGGGCTGCCCACCTGGATCCTAAAACACAGAGGTCAGTCCCCAGACTTTGCCACAGACCTCCCCTGCCAAACACTTATCTTCTCAAATTAAATATCACCCAGGCAGAGGCGAGGGAGAGAGCAGAACCAGGCGAAAGTGTCTGAGGCTCCTCTCGTACATGGCTTGGGCTCAGCAGAGTCAAGTCAGCCAATCCCCCACCCCAATCAAGCCCACTGCTTTAACATCTCCCTCCAAAACCGGCTCTGAGCTCCTATGCAGCTCCTCCGTGCGTGAGAAAAGCAAAGGAAAAGTCAGGCTCTCCCTCAAGATAGCCAAGGAATACAAAGGCAGTACTGGGAGCATGCAAGAGAACACACGACACAGCAGCTGAGGATGCTGGGGGGGGGGGAACACACGCACACAAGAGAGCTTTTAAAAATGAGTGGAGGACCGAGAAACACAAGCAGAGCCACGGGGGGCTATTAATAGGGCGGCTGAGCAGGGAGTATCTGGCTACTGGAAAGTGAGTGCAGGCGGACTGAAAGGGCCCCTTTGTAGCCACACTCAATCCAGGGGAGGAAGTGGCCCACACGCAAAAAAAGGAGATCTCCTGATCCTCCCAAGGAAAAACAAAACAGTGGTGAGGAACAAGGTTAAGGGGCAGGTTTGGGGAAACGAAAGGTGAAGCAAAGCAGGAAGTGAGCAGAACCAGTGGCTCTCTAATAATTATAATTGTATGGCATTGTGTGTAGCATAGCCAGGAGATCCTAAGATTGTCTGGCAGCCAGAAGTCCTTGCTCTTTTAGAGCTGTGCACCACTAGGTGGCAAGTTAACTTGTTTTTTGGCTGAGAGAGCACTGAGAGAGCTGTGACTCTCCCAAGGTTACCCAGCTGGCTTCAAGTGGAGGAGTGGGGAATCAAACCTGGTTCTCCAGACTACAGTCCACTGCTCTTAACAGCTACACCACGGTGGCTCTCATGGCTCTCTGCTGATGACTGGTGGCTGCTCAGACACAGCTGAAAAGCTGGCCAGAGGCCCTACAGGGCTGCAACTTCTTGCCGCAAACCCTTGGGGCTCTAAAAACCATCCTCCTTACATCTGTGAGGCACTCTGTGGCATGTGGTGACAGAGCTGTAAAAGTTATAGAGCTGTAAAACTTAATTACATCAAAAAACACTGAGAGAATGGGAACTTCAATGTTCAGAGGCACTATATCTCTGGATACAGTTTCCTGGGAGGCTTTGGCCCCTGCGCCCCTGCTGTGTGGGCCTTACAGAGACTTTGGTCACCCCTGGTGAAAGGAGGAGGAGGAGGAGACTGGATTTATACCCCGCCCTTCACTTGGAGTCTCAGAGCGGCTTACAAACTCCTTTCCCTTCCCCTCCCCACAACAGACACCCTGTGAGGTGGGTGGGGCTGAGAGAGCTCTGACAGAAACTGCTTTTTTTCAGGGACAGCTGTGCCCGAGCTTGTGGCTGACCCACGTCAAATCAGCAGGTGCAAGTGGAGGAGTGGGGAATCAAACCACGGGTCTGATCCAGCAGAGAACAAAGTCTTAATGAGATGTAGCAGAGGAGATTTCTCAACAGCCTTGTTTTTATTTTATTGTCATTGGCATAGGAGGCACTTAACTCTTTCCAAGTGGTTATTTTCTTATTCAAAATTGCCCTCCCCCTCCTCTCCTCCCCTTCAGGAAATGGCTACTCTAATACATGCCTCTAGATCACTGTAGCCAAGGTCAAAGGCTTAATAGAAAAAGGGTGTTTTTTAAAATATATATCCCAAACATTCAAATTAGCAGTTAACAACAAGATTCCTATAAAATTTGCTTGGGGGGGGGGGGGACAACCTCAGAGCAAACTGAACTTGCTTCTTGTCATCCAGCCTATGAAGTGCAGGAATCAGCAGATAAAAAGTTTCACATTTCTCAATACGATGCTTTTAAGTTGTTGTTCTTCCTCAGCCAACTACCTGACAACAGTCAGCTGTGCAGAACTAAAGCAGGTGCTCATCCAACATAGAGTTGGCAAACACAAAACAGAGGCAGGAAAGGCTCCATCCTGAAAGAGTCCCAGGGTGTGACTGAGAGAAAACAGGTACAGCTGAGATGATACCTCCCCCAACCAAGGAGCCAGGAACAATGGCTTCCTCAAAGTACCTCTGCCTGTACACCTGCTTCTGTAACTAAAGGGAGAGGAACAGGAGATGAACTTGACATAGAAACAACAGTCTCAAAGAATTTAAGTACAGCCTGTGATGAATTAAATCCCTCTGCCCAGAGATGTGACCTGCCTCTGTCTCCCACTTCCTGCCTCCCTGTCTCTTTCAGAATTTCTACAGAATTAAGAGTCATACAACAATTCATCTTCACGCTGGACTAGCCACAAACTGAGCTGAAACACAGCCATGCCCTAGTATCTATGGCAGTCTGGATGCCCAGTCAACTGCTTGGATTTGGAAGGGGGCCAGGGAGAAAGCAGACAGGCCCCCCTGGGCTGGCTGAAGGACCCTCGCATGGCACAGAATGGCCCCACCCGACAGCCAGGAGAGTTTCCTGCAGAGTGGGGCACAGTGGACATCAAGAGGCCCAGTTTGGTGCAAGACGCCACATTTTTCTTTATTATTTACTTATTTATTAGATTTGTATCCCACCCTCCCCGCATAGCAGGCTTAGGGGGAGCTTCCATCATATACAAAATATAAAATACAACAATAATCCTATCATACAGATCAAGTCAAGTATCACAGGTACAATCTTTTATGAATTGGGGTCCATTGATGATAATACAAAAGTGAACCACTGAGGGGAGGCCAAGAGAGAGGGGAGATGCCCACCGCCCTAATTAAGAGCCTGGCGGAAGAGCTCCGTCGTGCAGGCCCTGCGGAACTGCAAAAGGTCCCGTGAGGCCCTGATCTCCTGTGGGAGCTCATTCCATTGGATGGGAGTCAGGGCCAAAAAAGCCCTGGCCCTTGTCGAGGCAAGACGGATGTCCCTGGGGCCGGGGACCACCAGAAGAGGTTGACTGGTAGACCGCTAAGCTGTGTGTTCTCTGAGAGCAACCCTGTGCTCTTGGGACAGGAAGGCCTTATATTCCCTCTGCACCCAGCACAACAACCTGCTCAGTTTCTGTACAGATGTGAGACAACAGAAGCTACCTTTAAAATAAAAGATGGGGGCAGGGAAGACAAACAGCCCAGAGGTCTCTGGGGGGCAAGAAGCCGCTAATAAAGTGCCTGAGCAGGCTCTAGAGAGGAACTCACCGCAGTTGGGAGTGGAGTTTCGTTGCCTTGGAGTTGAAATCTTCCCAGATAGGATAGGAACTCTGGAACAGAAAAGGAAGGGGCAGGGGAGAGAGACATGAGCAAATACGTAGCTGCTCTGCATTCATGTTCCAAGCAATCGAGAACAAACATTAAAACAAACACAACCTGTTTCACATTAATACAGAAAATTCGACTGGATCCACTGTTTGGTGCTCCCTTCTCAGGAAGATCCAATGCCGACAACTTCTGCAGCACAGATGCTGTGTCCCTAGAAGAAGCATCCCTTTTTGGTTTGTGCTCCTGACACCTCCTGGAGATGAAAGCTGGCCATTTTCCAAAGGCCCCTCATGGATGCTGGACTTGAAAAGCAAAGCCAGGCCAGTTGGCAAACTCGGATTAAACAAAATCCGATAAAACAAAGGCCCTTCAATACACCACTTTGCACAAGTTCTCCAGAAATTTTCATCAGGCTGGTTGTTAAAAAAAACAGAAAAGGGGGAGATGCGAAGATCTGACACCGGCCAGCCACACCCCTTTGCCCACTGAACTCAACAAAGCATCCTATACAGGATGCAGACAGAGGCCTAAAAGATCTGCTTTTCTCCCCGTGTTCTTTCTTTTCTTCTTGCATCTAGCCTGACGAAGAATTCTAGAGGACCTGCAAATGTGAACAATATACTGTGTCATTTTGGCTGGTCTTAACAGAAGGCTTTTTTTGCTTTCCGGATTCTGCTACAGATCAACACAGCTACCTATGTTTTGGCCCAATTAAGCAGGGGACTCATCTGTGACTACAGTTAATGGCTGTACTAATGTAACTGCTGGCAAGGCCAACGAGGGGAATGTTGAAGAGGTTAGAGTTGTCTGCAGTAACAGACTCAAAAGCTGAGAGCACAAAAGACACAGCCTGAAGCTCTCTGGGTGCACCAGAACGGAACATTGGCGAGAATGTTGGACTATGATCTGGGAGACCCACATCTAAATCCTCACTTTGCCATGGAAGCCTGCTAGGTGACCTTGGGCCAGTCACTCATGCTCAGCCTAACCTACCTCGTAGGGTTGTTGTTAGGATGTTAGAAGAAGGGAGAGCTACTCAGCTTTGGTTCCCCACTGAGAAGAAGAGTGTGTGTGTGTGTGTGTATAAATGTGTATATATAAATAAAGTGTATATATAAATAAAAAGCCAAGAATGTGCAAGCTGTATCTCAACTAGCACCGCCTTTAATTTTTTTCCACTGAAAACCAGTCCTAGGAGTCTGGGCACATGGGGGAGAGAATTAAATAAAACCATTCTTCTGCCTCCTATTCTCAAACATTGATTCTTGATGTGCACATACTGGAGAACCATGTGACCACATCAAAGCTAATAAGTTTGTTTGGTTTTTTAAAGAGAGATCTTCAGTAATGCTCTATTCCCTAAAACAAGAACTGTGTATGCTCAGACGCAGACATAACGCGGCCAGAAGAACGTATTAAATTGCAAAGAACAGCGCATTTTTCTGAACACCTGCTGCTTTGCATACTGCTACATCAGCATGCTGCTCTTCTCCAGGGAGACTGTGTGACAGGGTGGGAGCTTCGTTTGGATTGGCTAGTTTCAGTTTCCCTTCTTTCGCAGCATCTGGAGATGCTATTTCCTGCCCTAGTGTGGAATACTATGATTTTCCGCAGGGACTTCCCAATATTATTGCGTAGGGATGCCAAATGACCAAACAAAAATGGACTGCCTCACTTTTATGCCTTTAGCAGCACCTTTGAGATCCAGTGTTGTCTCGTGGTTAGGATGCTGGCCAAGAATCTGGGAAGACCCAGGTTCAAATCCCTACTCTGCCATGGAATCTCACTGGGTGACCTTGGGCCACTCACACACATACAGCCTAATCGACCTCACAGGGGCGTTGTGAGGATACAATGGAGGAGAAGGGTATAAGGGTCCCCACTGGAGAGAAAGTTTATGAATCAAAACTAGCAGATGAAGTTTTTACAGCATGGAAACATGGTTGCTTACTAATGTCTGCCGATAAAGCAGCTATTAAAGGTCAAGGAACATGGACTTATTAGAAGCTGGCAATGCTGGCGAGAGCTAGATTTATCTACCTTAGTTGTGGTAATTCTATGAAGATAGTTTAAATGCAGGCTAGGTGAAAATGGAAGTGTGACAGGGTTCTTGGCAGGGGTGAAGGAATAAACGAAGTAACAGATCCCATATTCATTGCTGGAAAAGCTGGTGGGGAGGGGGAGACAGCACGTTTTTTTCCTGCCAAGAACTCTCACTATTTATTGGTTGCACCGATGAAATTGAGCCCACAAGAAGAAATAACAGAATCAGAACTTGAAAGTACCAGATGGTCCCATTTCCTGTAGACAAACAGGCAGCACGCTTTGGGGACAAGGGGCTCTTTGGGCTTTCTGCAAGGGACAGAAGAAGAACCACAGCTGACCTAAGGAGCAACCTTAACGTCACCCCCCCCTCCCAGCTTCACTACCAGAAGCCCACATGCTTCACATTGTTTCCCCTAGTTTGGAAACATTGTTTTCCCTAGAGCCAGTTTGGTGTAGTGGTTAAGTGCGCGGACTCTAATCTGGGAGAACCGGGTTTGATTCCCCACTCCTCCACTTGCACCTGCTGATGTGACCTTGGGTCAGTCACAAGCTCTGGCACAGCTGTTCCTGAAAGAGCAGTTTGTGTCAGAGTTCTCTCAGCCCCACCCACCTCACAGGGTGTCTGTTGTGGGGAGGGGAAGGGAGAGGAGTTTGTAAGCCGCTCTGAGACTCCTTTGGGTAGTGAAGGGCAGGGTATAAATCCAATCTCTTCTTCATCATCATCTTTTTTCATCTTCCTTCCACAGCCTGCAGTTCAGCATCTTAACCACTTGAGCCACCAAAGCTCCCAATATTACCCACACCTCCCAATATTACCCAGCCATTAATGCTTCACTTCTGCACCTAAAAGTTTGAGAGCCAATTCACACATTAAAGCCCTTGTTGCACTAATGTCTGCAAACGTTAATAAGCAAGAATGTTTCTATGCTATAAAAACATCTGCTTCAAGGTGGCTTACAACACCAGTTAACACATTCCCACCTAAAATCAAAGATAAAATAACAGCCAGTTTGGTGTAGTGCTTAGAGTGGTGGACTTTAATCTGGAGAACTGGGTTTGATTCTCCACGCCTCCACATGCAGCTGCTGGGTGACCTTGCGTCAGTCACAAGTTCTCTCATTCCATTCCCCAGTTTGCCGACAGCACGAACATTGGCTAAAGAATTTCTCGAACATGTTTTCAGACTCCACACGCTGCCTACCAAAATAATAACGGACAGGGGCTCCCAATTTATCTCGAAGTTTTGGGGGGAGCTCATGGAACCTATGGGCATAGAACGGGGGCTGAGCAGTGGCTACGTGTTAATCAAACACTTGAACAATACTTACAGTGTTTCACAAACTATCAACAAGACATCTGGGTGGCCTTACTGACTTTAGCTGAATTTTGTTATAATAATGCTCACCACTCGTCCACAGGGGTGTCCCCATTCAAAGCAGCTCTCGGCTATGACAGCCCCCCGATTCCCTTTCTAACCTCGGACACTGGACAAGGGGGGAGCATCCGAATGGTGTAACACGTTGAGGGACTCATGGCCAAAGATATGTGAGACACTGGACATGGCCAAGGCCGCTTACAAGCAATGGGCTGACAAGAAACAGGTGGAGGGTTGGGTTCTGAAGACTGGAGATTGTGTATATGTGTCCACAAAGAATATGCGGCTTTCTCAGTCCTGTTGGAAGTTGGTGTGGAAATACATCGGTCCTTTTAAAGTTGTACGGTTAATTAATGAGGTAAGAGTAGAATTGGACTTGCCTAAGAACCTAAAGCATATCCACCCAATTTTCCATTTCAGCTTATTGAAATTCAGTCCAGAAACTAATCAATGCCGCCTGGAACCGACAGTGCCCCCCTCCCATCCTGGTGGAGGGTGAAGAACATTACGAGATCTCAGACATTCTGAACTCTAAAATGAAGCGTGGACAGTTGTATTATCTGGTGGAATGGGTTCATTGGGGTCCCGAACATTGGGAATGGGTGGAGGAAAAGGATGTTCAGGCCCCTGCCCTTTTGCGGAAGTTCCACGGCTGTTTCCCGGCCGCTCCGGGAGGGGGTTGATTTATTTTAGAGGGGGCAGGATGTCAGCTAGCTGCCATGTTTCCATTGTATTTTTCCTTCCCTGCCTCTGGCACTACGGCGCATGCTTGCTCGCTGCTGTGCTCACTTGCTGTAAACAGCGATAGGGAGGCGCTCGTGAGACCGTGCGAACTGGTGCTGCCAGACTGGGTTATCTGACTGGCCTTGAGAAGGAAGGATGGCTTGCGTTCCACTGTTGGTGTGAATATTTCTGCTCTCATGAGGCACGGAGACTCTCCTGTTCATTACGTAAACTCCCGCTGTGAGAATTCCCACTTGGATTTCATTTGCTTAGCCATTTGCCTCATCCTTTTATATGTAGGGATGCATCCACCCCATTGTCATTCCTAACACTATACCTGTAGACCATGGCAACAGACCTGTAGTCTAATAAAGCATAATGATTCCCTGGAAATGAGTGTGGAGATTTACTTGCTGTTGAACCTGACATTCTCTCAGCCCCACCTACCCCACAGGGTGTCTGCTGTGGGGAGAGGAAGGGAAGAAGATTTTAAGCCGCTCTGAGACTCCTTCAGGTAGTGAAGGGCAGGGTATAAATCCAATCTCCTCTTCTTCTCTTGCCTTTCCACATATCCTTATACTAATAGCGAAAGGCGCCCCCTGCGTGCGGATATCTAAATCCGCACATCGGGGGCACCTGGGGGGCAGGGAGATTTCTGTGCACACTTGGGGCGGTCCCCAGGTGTGCACAAAAATCTGAAAACTTTAAAAACCTATCGGGGGGATATTTAAATCCCCCCAAAACTAAAAGAGCGTTCCCTGCGCATGCGCAGGGAACGCTCTTTTAGTTTTGGGGGGATTTAAATATCCCCCCGATAGGTTTTTAAAGTTTTCAGATTTTTGTGCACACCTGGGGACCGCCCCAAGTGTGCACAGAAATCTCCCTGCCCCCCAGGTGCCCCCGATGTGCGGATTTAGATATCCGCACGCAGGGGGCGCCTTTCGCTATTAGTATAAGGATATGTGGAAAGGCAAGAGAAGAAGAGGAGATTGGATTTATACCCTGCCCTTCACTACCTGAAGGAGTCTCAGAGCGGCTTAAAATCTTCTTCCCTTCCTCTCCCCACAGCAGACACCCTGTGGGGTAGGTGGGGCTGAGAGAATGTCAGGTTCAACAGCAAGTAAATCTCCACACTCATTTCCAGGGAATCATTATGCTTTATTAGACTACAGGTCTGTTGCCATGGTCTACAGGTATAGTGTTAGGAATGACAATGGGGCGGATGCATCCCTACATATAAAAGGATGAGGCAAATGGCTAAGAGAGAGAGAGACAGAGAGAGAGACACTGGGGGGGAAGAGAGAGAACGGGGAGGAGAGAGAGAGACAGAGAGAGAGACACTGGGGGGAAGAGAGAGAAAGGGGGAGAGACAAAGACTGGGGGGGGCGGCGAGCCGGGGGGTGGTAGTTGAGGGGTGTGTGGAAGAGACGGGGGAACCGACGGGATGGGGGGGGGAAGCTTACCTGCTTCTTCCTCCTCCCCTGCTCTGTGTGGAGCTCCCCCGCTCCTCCCCCCCCCCCGTGATTTTCGCGGGTCCCCTTTCTTGTTATACTCTACTTGCTGCCACTGAGCACCAAGGCCGGCACCAAAAAGCTGACACCACAAAAACCAGCAGGGTTACTCGCTACCAGGAAAAAAGAAAACACAAAAACAAAAAGGAATGTGCTGCAAAAATGGTTATACTGGAGGAAGAAGGCAACTGCACACCCTCTGGTGATACCTACTGTTTCAAAGCTACAACATCTAATTTCTCACTGTTATTGATATACCCCTGATTTATCTCTAGTGTCATAGCATTCCAAACCACAGTTCTTACCTTGCTGACAGAATATTCTCTGATTTCCTTTTGTACTAACACCCCCCCCAACTATTTTACAAATTATTTTGAAATATTGAAAACTACCAGGAACTGGATTTAGTGTCAAATGGGGAGGAAAACAAAACAAACTTTGTAGTGCCTAATTGGAACAACATGTGGTGCTGGGATGGTAGACAGATGTGCATCTTGAAGTCAAGTTTCCCAGCTGCCCTGTGGTAGGGAGGCTACACTCTTAGGGTGCACAGAACAGTGAGCCACCCTGAAACACTGCAAGCTAAGCCCCACAGAACTCCTCCTCGTGGATCACACAGCATAGCTCAGGGGTGTCGAACTCATTTGTTATGAGGGCCGGATCTGACATAAATGAGACCCTGTTGGGCTGGGCCATGTGTGTCATAAAATGTAATGCCAGGTAGCGGAGATACAAACTTCATAAAGGACACAGACACAAAGGGGCTTTTTAACTTAAAATAAAAACATGCTTAAAACATTAGCACTCTTGCAATATTTTGTTTATTTAAGTGTCTGATAACTGACACCTCTTGCTCTGAATTATTGCATCAAAATGTCTGTGCTGTAGCTGGTGTGTATCTGTAAGCTGCAAACCTATAATGATGCAGCAGCAGAACTAGAAGAAGAAGCAGAAGACAGCCAGTTCCACTGTGGGCCTGATAGAAGCCCTCTGACGGGCCGCATGTTTGACACCCCTGGGGTAGCTGATGTGGTCAGAGCCAGCTCCATAGAGTGGGCATTTGCCGAGGACCCAAAGCCAGCAAAGAGCCTTCTGCGCACCTTCCTCACTTTGCACCAAGTATTTGAATCAGCATGAAGCAGCAAGCGCACCATTCAAGATATGAGGGCCACCACCCTGACCTGGATAGCCCAGATTGTCAGATCTCGGAAGCTAAGCAGGGTCGACTCTGGCAAGCACTTGGATGGGAGACCTCCTTGGAATACCAGAAGTCAGGAGGCAGGGGCAGGCTCCATTCAGCCACCTCTCTGAATATCCCCCAGGTCCCCAGTAGGGGGTCAGTCGCCAGAGGTTGCCATAACTTCCAGATACACACACACTCACATTCACATATTTAAAAAAATACAAAAAAAAAATACCCCCACCCCCCCAAAATATGAGGGCCACTTCCCACTGGAAAACACAAGTGTTTGGTAGGAAACGGAAATATATGCAAAACTTACTTTAAGAAGGCTAAACTTATTTTTACTACTTTAAGAACAAAAATACATCACTCTGAACTCAGCTGTTAACAGAGAACAAACCCAAGGCTTCAGAGAGAGAGATGGAGCTGCCAATAGCTGCATCTTTTGCTACCTTAACACGCAGTAAAGCAATTTTTGCCATCTGAAAAACTGAGGGGGGGGGGGACGGGGACAAAACTTGAAAATCAAAAACACTAATTGCAGCTAGGAAAAGGAAGTATTTTATTTGGACAGACAATCTCCTGTAGCCATAGTCAGATGACCAGCCTATTTTGTTATCGAGTTACACATCCTAACTTTAATACTGCATTATCACCGCACATATTATAGCATCTAAATTGGACGAAATGAGTCATCTTGAAACAACATATGCTCAAAAATGTTGCATATGTCTACAGTGCACACAGGAATTATCTACTGCAGGATACATTTAAAAATATACTTTTAATTCTGAGTGAGTAAAATCTCATTTTAAGAAGATTTTCACCACTCACTGCAAAGAGGGGGATTAACAGGAGCTTCTTTTACCTCCCTCAGTGCTCCCCCCGATTTGTTATTTTTCTGCTGAGAAAAATTGGGGGGGGGGAACCCCTCAAACTCTCCAAATTTTTCCATCTTCCCCCATGCTTCAGTCTAGTTACTCACAGTAACTTCAGTCTGCTTACTTGTATCCAGCTGCCAATCAGAGCAGGACATTGCATAAGCACAAACTCTGGGACATGACACTAATGCAAACTAGGGCTTGGGGGGGCTATTGTTCCATTCCAGACCTCTGGGCTACACATTTCTGCCCACATGCAGCTTGAATTTAAAGAGGGGAGAAGATGGAACCCAACAGAGGCTATCCCAACGAGGCAGCCATCGGAATCCCAAGAACAGCTCTGCAGAATCAGGTCCATCGAGTTCAGCAGAGACCAGTTAGATGCCTCCGAGAACCCCGCAGGCCTGACATGCAAACAGCCACCCTCTTCAGCACCTGCTATTGAGTAATCAGAATTGTCATGTCCAGAGGCAGTAAAGCAGGGCACACTTAAAGAGTTCTGTGCCATATGCTAGCAGAACCACCCAAGAACAGTCCTGCAACTTCAAAGATCTCAGCCACCAAAACATCATGCAACATAACAGTGTAATCAATGTCATAACAGGTTTACTGATATCCAGGGGACATTTCCTGCAGGAGCGCACAGGAGTGGAGCTCTGGCAGTAAAGAGCCCAGGGGCGGGCATATGCAACAAGCCCCACCCCCTGCTCCCAGCAGCCCTCAGTCAGAGCAAGAAGCAGCCAGGTAAGTTGCAGTGCCCTCCGGCCCCCCAGTCCAAAACAGTCCAGTGGCACCTTTAAGACCAAGTCGTATTCAGGCACAAGCCCTCCCTCCCCCAATAGCTAGGAATCCAAAACAGTCCAGTGGAGCCTAAGTGGTGGGTGTTGCCTTCTGACACACTTCCGGTGATGTCAGGGGGTGTGGCATATGCAAATACGTTATGCTAATGAGTTATGCTAATGAGCTCCTGCACCTCTTTTTCTACAAAATGACCCCTGCTGATATCAAAAATACTATTTTGCCAATTGTTATGTATTGTTACTGTGCCTGAGCTTTAGCTTCATAGTCTGCAAGGATCCTGAGATCTTCCTTTTGGTTGGCTGTTAAGAGTGTAGATGGAGATGAGCACCGCAACCCTAGAGTCGGATTCGACTGGCTTTCGAGCAAGGAAACCTTTACCTTTACTAAGAGTGTAGCAGGCCAATCAGGAGATGACATGGTTTGAAGGGAATTACTGTTATTCCCAGTAGAAATGTATGGCTGTGAGGGTTGGACCATAAGGAAGGCCGAGCACTGAAGAATAGATGCTTTCGAATTATGGTGCTGGAGAAGACTCTTGAGAGACCCTTGGACTGCAAGGAGATCAGATCAGTCAATACTAAAAGAAATCAACCCTGACTGTTCCCTGGAAGGCCAGATCCTGAAACTGAAGCTCAAATACTTTGGCCACCAAATGAGAAGGGAGCACTCACTGGAGAAGACCCTGATGCTGGGAAAGATTGATGGTCAAAGAAGAAGGGGATGGCAAAGGATGAGATGGTTAGACAGTGTTATCGATACAACAAACATGAAATTAAGCAAACTCCGGAGCACGACGGAAGACAAGAGGACCTGGCGTGATGTGGTCCATGGGGTCACGAAGAGTCGGACTCGACTGTGCAACTGAACAACAACAAAAACTGTTCTCAATATGTAGAGGTATTTGTATTAAATGCAGCTAATGCCTGAGCCTTGTGTTAGGTACCATTGCTTGCTAGGATTATGTAGCACCTGCTCTGATTGGCCGCCTAAGTTGGCAGACCAATCAGGAAAGACTAGAGTGAAGCAGGAAATGCAAATAAGGTATTATGTAGTGTTTATTATGATTGGTTATTACTGTTTTAGGAGGTGTGGTTTTGACTGCTCTTGACTGTATATAAGTGGGGTGTGTTGCTGGGTTGGTTGTGTGTGTTCTGAGCTGAATAAAAGAAATCACTGTTTTGAGAAAGAGCTGCCTCAAGCCCAGTTTATAATACCAACCAGTTCCCAGGCAAATATCACATAATTTCCATCTCCATGCCCACGGAGGATGCTAGATCACCATGCGTGCAGGAAAGAGGACACCAGATTACTACCTGCTCAGCAAATTTACCCAAGAGAAGGCAGTCATGTGCTGGAGAAGCAAGACAGTTTCTAGGCCATGGGTTGAACCCATGATGTCTGGCACTCTGCCCTTCTGGACGGAGACAATTATTAATCCTAACCTGCTATGGACCCAAAAGGGCATTCATCAGCCAGGATGGACACACCCTCACCACAGAAGAAGTCATCTCCACAACCACTTCACTCCTACAATATACAAACTGAAAGTGTTCCATACAAAACGGAGGACACACAAGTCAACGACTGACAAGCTGTGCCAAGTAAGAAGCACTTCTACATTTGGCTCTCAAGCCTTGCTTCTGATGAATACTTCCTGGAAGACAGGGAGAGCAAAAGGGTGCAGGTCAGGAAGACCGTCTTCGGCCAATGGATCAGTTCAGGACCCTCAGTAGGGTCACAAAGGCCCTCCCCTGCCTGGTCACCAGTCCCATCCCCTTTTATGATTATTTATTCTAGAATCCGAAATATGAACTAAAAGATTTCCCTGCGACTGTACACCAAATGCATACCGGAGGACATTTCACTGCAGTTATCTCTTAAGTTAGATAAAGGCTTCCAACAAGGAAATTACTCCAAACTCACTTCTTCAAAGTACGCTGCTGTTTATGGAGTGGAATAATACCTGCTGGCCCATCTTCCCCTGCACAGGCTAGATTCAGACACAATTTTTCACCAATGGAAGGCACTTCTGTAACCAGAACAGAACTTTCCTGCCTTGCACTCCCATTGATCTCCCAAAAATGCTGCTCCTGGAGTACAGGAGATGCTTAGGAATGGCCTGAGGGGCAAACTAAGCATCTGTAGCAGGAAGGCGGCATTGGAGGAAATGACGTCTCCCCTTGGAAAGAAAGGCAGCCTGGTACAGCCCCATCTTTTCAGATCTTGGAAGCTAAGCCAGATCAGTGCTTGGAAGGGAGGCCTCCAAGGAAGATTCTGCAGAGGAAGGCAATGGCAAACCACCTCTGTTCATCTCTTGCCTTGCAAAAACCCCTTGCTGGGGTCACCATAAGTCGGCTGCGACTTGACAGCACCTTACACACACACCTCCCCTTCCATTAGCAGGACATTTAGCCTGGATCCAACCCCTTGGGTTGTGCAGAAGAGCTGCTCTTACCCTTCTGCAGCGGCAGAGTGGGGATTTTTTCACTCTCAGCCTCCCAAGACCTGGTGGGTTTTGTCTCTTACCCCACAACCCCTTCCAGTCCGGGCAGGTTTCCAAAGCCCCTCCGACTCTCCTTTGCAAGTGGCCAGTCTCACCCAATGAGCAGGACCCAGGCCTTTTTAAAGAAAGGCTGCCCTGGTCACAGAGGCATCTGTTTCTCTCTGCCAAAGCTGGTTTCCAACAGCCAACAATGTGCCTTTCATTCCCACTGCTACCATCCCAAGCTCCCTCTTCTCCACTCGCCATGTCTGCAGCCCAGACTTTCTGGAAAGCGTGAAGTATCCTGTTTCCCCCACCCGGGGGAGGGCAACTGCACAGTTTAGCACAGAATCCTTCATTCCCCAACTCCTTGGCTGTAATAGCCAAATTACTGAACTCAGGAAGTGAGGAATGGTGCCCAGCAGCCATCAGAGGAGTCCAAGAGCTTCAGCAAGGAGAAGTTCTGGGAGCTCCTGTCCGTCCTTTCACATTCTACTGTCCACAGCTGTGTTCTTCTGCACCCTTGGCCACTAAGATGCCCCATTTCATCCTGCTGCAATGTAAGCCTCACCACTGAACTGATGAAGCTGCCGCCACAGCACAGCGCACAGTGACACGGCTTGCAGAATGGGGATCTGAACCGCCAGGTCTGTTCTGCATCTGTGCAAGCAGCTATTCATGTAGATGATTTAGAACAGGGGTGTCAAACATGTGGCCCAGGGGCTGGATCAGGCCCCTGGAGGGCTTCTATCAGGCCCGCAGTGGAACTGGCTGTCTTCTGCTGCTTCTTCCAGTTCTGCTGCTCCTGCGTCATCGTAGGTTTGCAGCTTACAGATACGCACCTGAACAGCATACTCAAGATTGCAACAGCACAGACATTTTGATGCAATAATTCAGAGCAAGAGGTGTCAGTTATCAGACACTGTGAAATAAACACAATATTGAAAGAGTGCCAATGTTTTAAACATGTTTTTATTTTAAGTTAAAAAGCCTCTTTGTGTCTGTGTCCTTTGTGAAGTTTATATCTCCGCTACCTGGCATTACATTTTATGACACACACGGCCCGGCCCAACAAGGTCTCATTTATGTCAGATCTGGCCCTCATAACAAATAGTTCGACACCCCTGATTTAGAAGGGTCAGCATGCAGCTTCTATCAAGGCAAAAACAGCAGCAGCAGCAGCAGCAGCAGGAGGAGGTCTAGACCCCAGCACTCAGAAGTCTCACGTCTTCAGGGTGTTTCCAGTTGTGCTTCCTGGTGCAGTGTTAAGGTGACAGGCTGGAGTAACACTTGGAAGCTTCCTTGCCTGTTATCACAGCAACACCTAGTCTGAGCAAGAGTTAGACACAGGCTACTGTTCTCAGGAGAATATAACGCCACACCTGCGCTCTCTGTGAGATAACACCTGGAAACAAATGGATTCTATTACTCAAGTGGTTTGCAAAGAACTTTTATTTGCCAACTAGAAAGGCCATTTTTTTGTTGCTTCCACTGTTGAAGAGTTTGGTGCCATCCAGCAGAAAAAGAAACAACTCAATCCATTTTTTGTACAAGAAACTTCACTCTGTGGTGGCCCCTCTGCAGGGATCGTTGGCTAGCACACGGCGACTAGAGAAATTTCTGGAGATTTTGAAGCTGTTTTCTCTAGGGAGGGAGATGGAAATGGCACAATACTTGCTTTTCTATCGAACTCAAACATATTTATCTTATTTAACAAAGTAAAATGCATCATATATAGCTAATGTATCTTACCCACTCTTTGATACATTAGAGAATACATTTCCTTTTTTATACTTCACAATAACTATTTAAGCTGTTTACTGGCTAGTCCCCCCCCCATGATTCCACTACACCAATATCAATACAATATGAAGTGCTTTCCAGTAAAGGAGATGAGAGATTAAACATGGGTGTGCTTGTGTGCATGCGTTGCTAAAGTCTCTCCCTAATTTTCAGCCATGGAATATGCAAATTCCGGCACAGATTCTCTAAGCGAGACAAACATCTAAGCCCACTAGCATGAAGGAGGCCTGTTGATTCCTGTGCTGTTCTCCAGATGCCTGAAATGTGTTGCTCATCGTGTGTTCTGTATCTGCCCATGATGTAATTCCCAGGGTCCTCATTTGCAGTTAAGAATCTAACAAGTGGCCAAAAAGCCTGCATCATATTACTGAGATAATGAATACAGGAGCACAGCTAGAAGCCAGCTATGGCAGGCCACGCTCCGACTGCACAGCTGCAAACACTGGTATGCTGCAAAATCACATATACCTGGGCTACACTGCGAGCAAAAGTTACTTCCCTAAGTGAGGTGGGGAGAATGTTACTTTCCATGGGGGACACCCCACTGAAATCATATTAATTCATATGAAATACGGAATTCCTAAATATACATTACGTGGGGCAAGTAAACATGTGCTCACCTACAATGAGTAGGTAACAAAGAAGGGGTACTTTCACAGGTTGAGGGCAACATCTGTATGGGTTCCAAACTTTTGCTGGCTTATTTTGCAACATAAGAACATCAGAAGAGCCCTGCTGGGTCAGAGCAGTGGTCCATCTGATCCAGCCTCTTCTCACACACTGGCCAACTGGTTCCTCTGCAAGGCCAACAACAGGGCACAGAGGAAGATGTTACCTCCTGCCACTGGTATTCAGCGGTTTTCTGCCTTTGACTATGGCAGTAACATACATTTCTTTGCCCATCCATCCACCACATACACATTTAGATAACCTACTCCTCCAACATATTTTTAAATACAAATTGAGTTTATAATTCAAGTTTATTCTTCTTCTTCAAATCTCAGGATATAGATTCATTCAAGGTGATGCCAAAGAAGAAGAAGGAGAAGAGGAGGAGATTGGATTTATACCCCACCCTTCACTCAGGGTCTCAGAGCGGCTTACAAACTCCTTTCCCTTCCCCTCCTCACGACAGACACCCTGTGAGGTAGGTGGTGCTGAGAGAGCTCTTTTAAGAAGTGCTCTTTCAAGGACAGCTCTTATCAGAACTATGGCTTGCCCAAGGTCATCCAGCAGTTGCAAGTGGAGGAGTGGGAAATCAAACCCGGTTCTCCCAGATTAGAGTCTGCACACTTAACCACTACACCAAAGCAAAACTGGTGCTCTGCAACCAGGCCAGACTGGCCTTTTTGGAGGAGATGTTCAGCATACACTATCTATTTGGCGCATGCACTAATTTGCACCCCCCCCCAGCCCACACTATTTAGTGTCACAATCCAATTTAAAGATTGAGGGAGAGTCAACAGGCTAAGGCTATATACAGAATATGCAAACCTTCCCAGCTGTTTTAGGATTCAGGATAATAAAGGACACCTGTCTCCTCTAGGTGCCCAGAAAAACTAGCCTCCTGGAGTTCTGTCAAGACAGACAGAGCAGCTGGACCTCCTTGGCCTGCCTGCAAGACCCAGCAAGTAAGCTGCATTCCAGTTCTCCTTTGCTAGGAAGCTGGAGGACACTGGCTCCTTGAGACAGCTTCTGTGTCCTAAGGAAGAGGAGGACAACCAACCCTCCCTTGTACCCCCAGCTCCTCCCTGTCCCATCTTCTGCTGCATGACGAGAGAGAAAGGCAGGGCTCCCTGCCACATCACCATTATATGATCTGGCAGGCAAGAGCTACTGCCAACACACTCCACTCCCCAATTATTCCAGAGACTCTGGCCTGCTGGAAAAACCGTTTGGCAAGAAATGGAAGGTGATACCTGCGTCTGGTGTGGCAGAAATAATCTCCCTCCCCTTCTCTGCGGCTACAGAGACAGAGGTGGGGATCTTTCGGACACTCTGAGATCACAAGAAGATTTACAGGGTCCAAAGGAGTTTGGGTTTTGGCTTTGTTTGGGTTTTTTGCTTTCCAAGAGCACTAAGGCAATGTTTATATTCCCAGCCCTCAAACCTAAAATGGATCTGGGAGTTTGAGTTAGAAATCTGAACAGCACTGATGGCTAACTTGTGGGTCTTTCCATTTCTGGCACTTCAGGAGTTTATTTTCATGGCTGAAGTTCATCATTTCTGAGAAGGGGACCAGGCAGCTCAAGACCAATGAGGGACTGGAAGGAGGCACACGAGGGTAGCAGACCAGGGCCGACACATTCCAAGAATCTAAAGGTTCGCAGGCGGAGAAGAGTTTCCATTTCCACAAGGCAGAATGCCTAAATATATCCCTCCAAGTGTATTTATAACATCCATATGAGGGAGTAATAGGCACAGAAGCTGGATTTCCCTCTCAAGCAAGCTATAAATAACAGCTAAGTCTTGGGATAATGCTGACGTCCTGCTCCTACAGTGGCATCTGTGCAGGGTTACAATGAACACTCAAAGGAAGGAGCACATAAGCACAAAGCACAGAGCTGTACATGAGAGCAGAAATTTCTGTAATTTTTTCTCAGCTCTGAAATACATTGGGACGTGCCCCTTTTTCCTTTCAGCACTGAAACACATTGAGAAGTGCCCTTATTTCTTTTCCTCCAAACATACTTTTCTTTTCCATACTCAAGCTCTGAAAACCTCTGCTTCAACAAAAGCGACTATGGAGAGTGCTGACTGGCCAGCACCCATCCCGTCACCCAGCCAGTTTTTCTTTCTATCTATATTAAAATTATATGTGATAGAGGACCACATAAATGAATAACATGTGGCATTTTTTAAGCATTACCCATGAAGAAAGCTGACAATTGAACCAATTATACATATACCATATATTCACCCTTATATGCACAATTTTTGCATTATCCCAAAGATTCCAGGCAGGGTGTGACGTCCTCCTTATTGGGGAGGACTAGTTTCACTTTAAAAGTGTTCTGTATTGTGTTTAACAAGGTAGTATCGGCTGCCACCAGGAAATTTTAAGGATTTCCAAACCTTTATGCTTTTACTTTTGTTCTTACTGGTTAGGTAGACCGAGTTCAAGGCTTACGAGGAACTATGTGGTCCTGGGAAGTAGAGTGCCTGAAGAACTATGGACAGAGGTTCGTGACATCGTACAGGAGGCAGCAATCACCACCATCCCAAAGAAAAAGAAATGTAAGAAAGCAAAGTGGCTTTCTGATGAGGCTTTACAAATAGCAGAGGAAAGAAGGAAAGCGAAAGGCAAAGGCGAAAAGGAAAGATTTACCCAACTGAACGCAGATTTCCAGAGAACAGCAAGGAGAGATAAGGAGGCCTTCCTGAATGAACAGTGCAAAGTAATAGAAGAAAACAATAGAATGGGAAGGACTAGAGATCTCTTCAAGAAAGTTGGAGAAATCAAGGGAGCGTTCCATGCAAAGCTGGCCATGATAAAGGACAAAAACGGTAGGGACCTAACAGAAGCAGAAGAGATTAGGAAAAGATGGCAAGAATACACAGAAGAACTATACAAGAAAGACCTCGATGTCCTTGACAACCACGACGGTATAATCACTGACCTCGAGCCAGACATCCTGGAATGTGAAGTTAAATGGGCCTTAGAAAGCATTACTAACAACAAAGCTAGTGGAGGTGATGGTATTCCAGCTGAGCTATTCAAAGTCTTAGAAGATGATGCTGTTAAAGTTCTGCACTCCATTTGCCAGCAAATTTGGAAAACGCAACAGTGGCCACAGGATTGGAAAAGGTCAGTATACATTCCAATCCCAAAGAAGGGCAATGCCAAGGAATGTTCAAACTATCGCACAATTGCACTCATATCACACGCTAGCAAGGTCATGCTCAAGATCCTACAAGCTAGGCTTCAACAGTACGTGGATAGAGAACTACCAGAAGTACAAGCTGGGTTTCGAAGAGGTAGAGGAACTAGAGATCAAATTGCCAACATTCGCTGGATTATGGAGAAAGCAAGAGAGTACCAGAAAAATATCTACTTCTGCTTCATTGACTATGCTAAAGCTTTTGACTGTGTGGATCACAACAAACTATGGCAGGTCCTTAAAGAGATGGGAGTACCAGACCACCTCACATGTCTCTTGAGAAACCTGTATAAGGGCCAAGAAGCGACAGTTAGAACCGGATATGGAACAACTGATTGGTTCAGCATAGGAAAAGGAGTACGACAAGGATGTATATTGTCGCCTTGCTTATTTAATATATATGCAGAGTACATCATGCGAAATGCTGGCCTGGATGAATCACAAGCGGGAATTAAGATTGCTGGGGAAAAGATCAACAACCTCAGATATGCAGACGATACCACTCTAATGGCAGAAAGTGAAGAGGACCTAAAGAGCCTCTTGCTCAGGGTAAAAGAGGAGAGCGCAAAAGTGGGCTTGAAGCTCAACATCAAAAAAACTAAGATCATGGCATCCGGCCCCATCACTCCTTGGCAAATAGAAGGGGAAGTCGTGGAAGTAGTGACAGACTTCACGTTCCTGGGATCCCAGATCACCGCAGACTGTGACAGCAGCCATGAAATTAAAAGATTTCCTTGGGAGGAAAGTGATGGCGAACCTAAACAGCATGATAAAAAGTAGAGACATCACCCTGCCAACAAAAGTCCGCATGGTCAAAGCAATGGTATTCCCAGTAGTCATGTATGGCTGTGAGAGTTGGACTATAAGGAAGGCCGAGCGCCGAAGAATAGATTCTTTTGAACTATGGTGCTGGAGGAGACTCTTGAGAGTCCCTTGGACTGCAAGAAGAACAAATCAGTCAATCCTCAAAGAAATCAACCCTGACTGTTCCCTGGAAGGCCAGATAATGAAACTGAAGCTCAAATACTTTGGCCACCAAATGAGAAGGGAGCACTCACTGGAGAAGACCCTGATGCTGGGAAAGACTGAAGGTCAAAGAAGACGGGGACGGCAAAGGATGCACTGGTTAGGCAGTGTTATCGATGCAACAAACATGAAATTAAGTAAACTCCGGAGGATGGCAGATGACAGGAGGACCTGGCGTGGTGTGGTCCATGGGGTCGCGAAGATTTTGACTCGACTGTGCAACTGAACAACAACAATAAATAGAGCTCAGGAACACTTTAGCTAGTGCAAAATTCAGAGGCGTGCTCACTGGAATGATGTTATTGATTTCAAGCGGGCACTGGAATCCAGACACCTTATAATGGGATACCTGCCCTATACCATCCATCAACATGTACTAATAATGACAACAGTCCAAAGGTTTATTCTGGAAGGCCAGAAATCCCTTTGGAATGGCTGGGAAAGTAACAGTTCCCATTCAGAAAGTGACACACATTAAGACAAATCAGTCTTTTTTTGCAGAACATTCCGAGGAAAAAGTCATGCCTGAAGGGGCCCTCTGACGTGGGGCACGTATTCCCTTCACCTGTCGACTCAGCTCAGTATTACCGCTGATCATGTAATTTTAAAGATTTAATATGGAAAGGTGTGATATCACCTGTGCAGCAGTGAACACCCTCCACTCCTCCTCTGAGCCTGGCTACTGTTCTGTCCATGCTAAAAGAACACAGCCATGCCAGTAGACCCCAGCAAAAACCATTCAGAGTTCTTGCAGCAGCTTAAAAGCTAGCACACAGCAAAGCAAAGCCAAAATCTGAGCTACAGGAACTGTTCTGAGCAAGCTACACAGAGACTACACACAAGAACCACAAAAGGGGCAGGCAATAGAACTCTGGAGTAAGGCAAAGTCAGGAAATGAGACAGAGAGATCCTGTGACCATAAATGACATCAGCATCTCCTGAAGAGGAGAATAAACAAAGACCTAGCACTCCTGGCCAGTACAGAGGCTTGCCAGAAGAAAATACCCTGCAGCTTCTAAGACACTTTGAAGGATCAAAACTCTATGAGGACTGAGCCTTTGCTAAACTCCATGGTTACTGGGAACAGACTTCTAGTATTGCTGCCTTTAGGAACTACGTAGATGAAACAGGATTTCACTAAACAAGACCCTAAAAAAATGTGATAGATATAGCCTGCCTCCCCACAACAAATTTTATATAAGTAGAACAATGAAATCAGGAGAACACAAAAGCAACATTCAAAACAACTGCGCAGGCAAATTGCTAGAGAAATATTTTCTGGAATTACAAGTCAGGGTATTTTATTGGGGGGGGCAGTAGCGGTGGTACTTTCTAGGGATGCAAAGGCAGCCTTTGGGATACTTCCTGAACTCCCACAAAGGCTTAAAGAAAGCTTTAACTTCTCCTTTGACCGATATTTTTTCCTTCTTTATTAAAATATTTTTAGCCCTCTCCCCACTCCCAAAGTGGCTGACACCTGGATAAAAACCTCAGCTACAAAATACAATATACAATAATGCAAATCGAATAAACACTGATTACAGTTAAAATTGCAACCAAGCAACACATGTTCCTGTGTGAGAAACCCAGACTAACAGCAGAAAAGGATAAAGACCATCAGACTTCCGGTCGATGGAACAGCGATGGCGGACGCTCTCCTCACAACAGAGGAGGCCGAATCCCACACCAGCGGCCTGGAGGGGTGCCACCTCAAGTGACACCCCCGCGGAGCCTTTGTGATAGGCTCCAGGCCAGGGGGCTTTTGAGGGGTAGCCTCTTCGATGGCGTAATGCTGGAGAATTGAGGCTCCCCTTCGCCCCGACAGCCCAGTTGCCGAGTGGCTTTCGGGCATAAGCTGGACTGACCGGGACAAGCGCTGGAGATCGAGCGGAATGGCGTAAAACCGAGTGTGGTCAGATAAACTGGCCAACAATGAACGTGAGTTCTGAATAAAAACTGAGTAGTTTGAAAAGCGATCCCCCCCCCACGATTGGAAGCAGAGATTGCAAAGAAGGACGCCTCTTTTGCAAATGAGCGGTTAAGATACAAAGGGGGAGAGGGGAGGAAGTAAACCGAAAGTGTTTTGAGAGACTTATCTGAACTGTGAAGTCGTTTGGTGAGTTTTCCGAGTTGTGGGGAAGCGGCAGAAACTGTAAACAAAACGGGAAAGATGGCAGCCCAACAGAGAAAGTTTAAAACAAAGCCGGGCGGGCAGAGTCTGAGACCAGAAGAGGGAGCAGATGTCCTCAAACTCCTGGCGGATATGCTCAAGCCGGTGATGGAACAACTCGATGGTATTAACCAGCAATTAACTGTGCTGAATAAAAACTGCGGCACAGCAGCTTCAGCTGAACGAGACAGAGAAAAAGTGAAGCAGGCAAACGAAAAAATTAAAGAGATTGACACCACAAGTAAGAAGTTGAAGAAAAGGATGGGAGAGGTGGAAATGAAGCAGAATTGCCAAGAGAATCGAGTCTTGCAGCTTCAGATGGAAAAAGCTAACATGATTCTCAGGTTTCAGGGGGTTCCTGAAACGGACCAGGAAGACTTGAAGAGGGTGCTCAGTGAGATCATCGCTCCAGTAGTAGGCTTAACAGCGGATGAACTGGTAAACAAAATGGAGACAGCCTAAAGGGCTTACTCCAACTATATTAAAAAAAATAGCCTACCTGGAGAAATAGTG
>NW_015169232.1:260939-265755 GCF_001447785.1 Gekko japonicus | reverse complement strand
GGGGTGGAGGATACGGGGGAGGAACCGGCAGGATAGGGGGGGGACTTACCTCCTCCTGCTGCTTCCTCCTCTGCCTCATGTGTGGAGGTCCCACCCCCCCGCGTGAGTATCGCGGGTCCCACCCCCTTGTATTTACTAACAGTGAAAAGATCTCTTTCTCTTGGGGTTTTAGTCTAGTGTGGTTTGCTTTTCTTTATCCCTAGTTGTAGTCCCTCCCCTATATTTCTTTGTAGTTTGTAGTATATGCAAAATAAAAAATATCCCTACGGGGATTTTTTTTTTTTAAAAAAAGGCCCATCTACCAGCTGTACTTATCAGAGGCTCACAATTAAATAAAATGAAAGCCTGTTAAAAAAAAAAGCCTAAGCCTTAGAAAAATATAAAGGGCTGCTGACAGATGTGCTTCCTGGAGAAAGGAATTCTGCCACCTTGGTGCCACCACAAAAAAGGCCCTGTTGTATGTGGCTGCCTGTCAAACCCTCAGTAGTGGAGGTATATGAAGCAAGGTTTTTATAGACATCCTCAGTGCCCAGGCAGGCAGCTCACGCTGGAGCAGACAGCCCTTCGGATACCCTCACCTCAAACCATCTGTGGTTTTAAGGGTCAAAGTGAGCACTCTGAACCGGACTCAGAAACAGAGAATGACACTGGCTCAGAGTTGGTGCAATATGACCCAAGCAGATTGCCCAAGAAAAGCATTCAAGTGACCACATATATTTATTTATTCATTCATTCATTCATTCATTCAACTTTTATCCCCCCCTTCCACCGAAGCGGCTCAGGGCAGCTCACAACATTAATAAAACCAACATAGATAAAACATTAATCCATAAAACAACTTACATAAGTACAATAAATATAAATAAAAGCAGTTCGGTAAATCATTATGACTGGTCGGCAGGCTTGGCTGGTCGGCAGGTTTGGCTGGCATACCATCTCTCTCACTGGTATGCCCGGCGGAAAAGCTCCGTCTTCACGGCCCTGCAAAATTGCTGGAGATCTCGCAGGGCCTGGATCTCACTGGGGAGCTTGTTCCAATATGCTGGCGCAGCTAGCGAAAATGCTCTAGACCTGGTCAAACACCAGAACTTTGAGAGCTTTGTCAAAGGCAGTCCCATACAGGGACCACTGCTGTAATCCAGTCTGGAAGCTGCTGAAACCTTTGTGTAACTTTAGCCAGGCCAGATTCTTGGCACCTGAGTAGACAGCAGGATACATGAACCTTGGAGAAAACAGAGAGCGAGAAGCAAATCTGCAAAGCCAGAGAGCAAGGAGAGACTCAAGACTGCCTCTGCTCTCTGAAAAGAGGGGCTGAAGTTAACAGCTTTCTGCTGTTAAATTGTGCCCTGCCATTAACCGTTATGTTTCTCTTACGATGCACATTGTTAAAAATAATGCTCTGAAGCAGCCGGTTCATGTCTTAAGTCTTTCTGAATCTGGGTTCCTTGAAGCAGGGGGAGACTGTTCCAATTTAGAAAAATATTATTAAGAAGGAACTGTTTGGTAACTAAGTTTCATACTTACTATGCCTTGTATGTGAAGGATACTCAGCATAAAACACTGGAAAACCTTTAAAAGACAAACCATCTGCCTTTCATTTAAAGGAGAACAATCTATCATAGTCCTACAAAGAGTCTATCACAGAGAAACTCTGAATATATGAAAGAGAGGGAAACCTCTGTAGGGGAAAAACCTGAGCAAGAATCAAGTTGTCTGCACATGACTTCCCACAAACATGCAGAAGGCTCCCTTCCGGCCACTCCCCAAGGACAAATCTCTGTACCCCTTTATGCAAATAAGCATATTAGGATGGCTGGTCTTGTGCTGAGTCAATCAACACGACACCACCTACTCTGACTGACAGCAACTCATCGAGACTTCAGGATGGTCCTTCCTTCCTTCCTTCCTTCCTTCCTTCCTTCCTTCCTTCCTTCCTTCCTTCCTTCCTTCCTTCCTTCCTTGATCCTTTAACTGGAGATGCTAGAGATTGAACCCTGAATCCCCTTGCAGTATTCTGCTCGAGCATAAGATGTGGGTCTCACCGATTAATTCGATGCATCATCACATTCAAGAGAAGAATTCTGACTTCCAAGGCGCTTGATCATAATCCCGCTCCACCAACCCCTCAGCAAAGCAGCCAGCAGAAACCGACAGGGCCACAACAACATCAGTTGTAGGATAATCCTAACTGCTCGTCTCTCACGAGGGTGTCAAACCGGACCAGCAGCTCACCAATGGCTGCTTGGCACTTACTGGAAGAGCAATGAAGGACCGGAAAGTGATGTCTCAGCGGCCCCCAGCCAGTTACCCTCTGCAGCAACTTTTCTGATCCCCACTCTGTGCACAACCCAGCCACTCATTAGAACTGTGAGGCCCTGCTTTCCTAGCCTGGGCTCATACTGGAAATCAAGATGACACTTTGTCCTTCTGTTCCACGAGAGGTTTCTGACCCGTCTCTGGACACAAGAGTGCCACCCTATTCAAACTGTCCCTGTCCCCAGAGCAGGCCATCTGGGCTTATTTTCAGAGATTTGAGCAGCTGTGACCTTTCAACTTGCCAGTCTTCCCCCTGCCTCCCTCCTTGGCCTGCACCCAGAACAACACCCTTAATGTGGTCCAGACCACAGGCCTGTCCAGAACAGTGTTCCCTCTAAGCTGAGTTAGTGTGAGCTAGCTCACAGTTTTTTAGCCTCCAGCTCACACGCTTTTGTTTTAGCTCAGGAAGGGATGGCTCCAGAGCAAACTAATTTATGCAGTAGCCAAATCGCTGGCTCATAACTTTAATGCCAGCAGCTCACAAAGTAGAATTTTTGCTCACAGGACTCCACAGCTTACAGGGAGCAGTGGTCCAGAGACAGAAACCATCTGCTGTTCACAGCCCCAGCCTGGATGGCCCAGGCTAGCCCAATCTCGTCAGATCTCAGAAGCTGAGCAGGGTTGGCCTTGGCTAGTATTTGGAAGGGCAACTTCCAAGGAATACCAGGGCCGTAACGCAGAGGCAGGCAATGGCAAACCGCCTCTGAAACATCTCTTCCCTTAAAAACAAGTCTGGCTCACCACCTAGTGGTGCATAATGCTAAAAGAGCTAGAACTCTGGCTGCCATTTGATCGTGATGATGATGATGATACTGTTCACAGCAAAACAAAAGCCTAATTCTTCCTGCAAAAGAAGTAGGGGAGGCTCAGCCCACACATCTGCCCCAAAAGAGTTCCTCACACAAACTGACAGGGCTCTGGGGTGTGAATTCTGCTACACAACTGCTTGGGGCCTTAAGCGAGCCTTGCCAAGTAAGGTCAGGCTCAAGTCTTTCAAGTGCAGTGGTGTAAGTAGAGTGCCAGACTAGGATCTGGGAGACCCAGGTTCAAATCTCGACTATCATGGGAACTTGCTGGGTGATATTGGGCCATGCTCATTCTCAGCCTAACCTACCTCACAGGGCTGTTGTGAGGCAAGAGGAGAATGGTGTAAGCTGCTTTAAGACACCATTGGGGAGAAAGGTGGGGTATAAATGAACCAAATAAACAGTAAATAAAACTCCATGGCTTGGAGCAAAGAGCACTCATGGCAAGCACAGCCAAACTGCATTCTGCTCTCAGCCCTTGCAAGATGGTAGTATTTCTCTTTTGGTTCTTCCATAAGCAGGGAGAATTTTACCCAGATATTAGTCATGGGCCTCTACTTTCCCCTCTGAACACACACCATGATGCAGCAAATAACACACCCACACCCTTGTTCCTGGCACTCCTAGTGCTGAGCAGGGCTGGCACTGGAGAAAGAGGAAGGGGTGACCCCTCACACTGCTCCACCAGGGGTCTGACTCATGAGCATCTTCTCCATTTTCTCTCATCACTTGGAGGTGGAATGCAGTACACCCAGTGCCTACAGTACAGGGCCACTGTCTGCAGTGCAGCCTGGAATAGGAATGCTGGCACAAAAGTGGGCATCTCGAAAGCAGCAACGGGTGAAGACTCCTTTGCTCAAATTGTAATTTGGTTGCAAACTGCAAGCAGCCCCTATGAACACTGAAAAAAAAGTTTTCTTTTTATCAGACGCTCGGAGTTATTCTACTTTGTATTGTGAATGTTTCGAACACGTGTACTCTCACTTTGCTTTCCTGCAGCTGTCCCCGTTCTGGTCCGCATCCACTCCATACACCTGGCAGAAAGAGAGATTATCTTACAGAAACGGCCTGCAATTCAAGCTGCACAAGCGGCTGGGGTGGCAGTGGAGCCGAGCGGCTTCTCTCTTGTATCCCAGCCTTGTCCGCTTTGCATGGCCGCTGGTCTAAAGCAGAGCACTCGATTCATGCGAATGCATTCTAAATGGGTCACAAACACTGTGCGTCCTCACACGGACACCTATAAACAGCAGCTTGATGTCTTTAAGTTCTGTGCATGCACCTACCAATGATGGAACCTGCTGGCTGTGTGAGCGTCAAGACAGACAGCGTGTCCGTGTGAAATGCAGCAGGTTTAAAATTATTTTATGATGATGCATAACCTACTTCAAAATGACCCTTGGAGGTAATTCAAACAAGCCAGCACACTGCAGTTAGCACATCTTCATGAAACTACTCATTCAGTTGCCAAGTCAAACGCCAACAACTGAGAACAAGTGACCAATGCATTCATTGGCTTCATTCATACCCCACCTTTCTCCCCAATGTAGAATGAAAAGTGACATGTCAAACAGCGTATAAGCGATTTTCAGAGCCGGGGAGAAAACAATTTTATATTGAAAATAAAGTGTTAAAATGGCGGACACTCTAAAAAAGCGAAAACAACTCCAAGAAGAAGGGAAGTGAACTTTATAGAA
>NW_015169232.1:254145-260875 GCF_001447785.1 Gekko japonicus | reverse complement strand
ATCAACAACTCGTGTCCCGGCAGCTGCAGTTGGCAACAATAGCAGAAAAAAATGGAACAGAGGGCTGTCAAAGCAAAAGAGATGGACACTAAAACTAACAGCGATCTCAAAGAGACAAGGAGGAAAAGCATGAGAGAAACAGAAAATTACAAGGACTTAAATCCTTCCTTGCAGGTGTCTTCAGAAAGTGTTATCTTATACCCAGATGATAGAAAAGAGTTTGAATCTGCCCCCAAGATCAAGAAGCCTTTGAGATGCCACTGGGCCCTGAGGATGAGACCAAAGAGGAAGAGGCTGAAGATCGGCGGTTTTATCCCTTTGGAGACAGAGGAAGACTGGGCTGCAGAATTTCGAGTGAATGTCTAAGAAGCCATCAAGATTTTAGAGAGAATTAGCATAGATGTAAAGGCAGAAGGACTCTGAAAATTGCCTTTATGAAGCGAGCTGGAGGAGATGCTCTGGGGATCTTCTCATAACAAGTAATAAACTAACACATAAGCTTAGAAAGCCAGGATCTCACAAAGTATATTGTTTATTAACAGCTTTTTTTATTACTAACTGTAGTTTAACAGGGTAATGATCTCCTACTCTTGGGTGTTTAGTAGTGTGGGCTACTTTCCTTTCTCCCTAGTTGTAGTTCCTCCCCCTTTTTTTTCTTTGTAGTTTGTGTAGTATTATAAAAAAATTAAAAAATCCCCTCCAGGGGCTTAAAAAAAAAGAAGGAAAAAGAAAAGAAAAGTGACATGTCCTTCTCTCCTCCATTTTAACCTCACAACAACCCTGTGAGGTAGGCTGGGCCAACAGGGTGTAACTGGCCTGAGGTCACTCATCAAAGTTCCATGGCAGAGTTGACATTCAAACCAGGTTTCCTAAAGAGCCAGTGTGGTGTAGTGGTTAAGTGTGCGGACTCTAATCTGGGAGAACCGGGTTTCATTTCCCACTCCTCCACTTGCACCTGCTGGATGACCTTGAGCAAGCCATAGTTCTGATAAGAGCTGTCCTTGAAAGAGCACTTCTCAAAAGAGTTCTCTCAGCCCCACTTACCTCACAGGGTGTCTGTTGTGGGGAGGGGAAAGGAAATGAGTTTGTAAGCCCCTCTGAGACACCTTTCGGTAGTGAAGGGTGGGGTATAAATCCAATCTCCTCCTCCTCCTCCTCCTCTTCTTCTTTGGTCCCTCATCAAAGTTTCACGGCAGAGTTGGCATTCAACCCAGGTTTCCTAAATCCAAGCCCAATACTCTAACCACTGCACCACTCTAGCTCCCCAGATCTACACCATATGCCACTATATGGGGGTAGGGTTACCAAGTACCTACCTTTGAATCAGCAGGGGACACATGGTTCCCGGCCGGAACATCCCTCGGCATAACACACACACACACCACTGCACCATCCCATAGCCCAGACGTGATGCCAGCACACTGGCATCACGTCTGGGCAACGGCATGGTGCGGCACATTTGTTTTCCACACGGGAATGTTCCTGACAAGAACCATGTGTCCCCCGCCGATTCGAGGTAGGTACTTGGTAAGCCTAATATGGGGTGCTCAACCCTGTAATACAGAAATAAAGACTTCCAGGGAAGCCCAACATCACTGGGAGATTATGTGGAATGACTGATGGGGACAAGCAGATGGAGCCCTTAGTGTCTCATTCCTAGCAATGAGTAATCTCTGGTCCACAAGCATGCCAGTGAGCCAGGCGAGAAGTTCTCTTAGCTCCTCCATGGGCAGCTCATAGAGAAGATTGTTCCTCTGCCAGACTAGCAGCTTGAACATTTATTAAAAGACCTACACTCCCACCTCCCCCTTCCCCCAACCAAGCAATGGCTCAAGGCAGCTTAGCTACGGAATGTAAACCACACCCCGTAAATGTGTTAAAACTCTACAGGCCAGAAGGGGCTACTGTGCCATAAACAGCTGTACAAAACAGAGCACTCAGGCCAAAACGGAGCACTCAGGCCAGTGAGAAGAGGAAGTAGCTAAGATTTCAGATGAGTTCCTTGGCTAGAAATGGGTGTTTGGACCCGTGTGCTCAAAAGTTGAGCTGGAGAGGGGGCTTGGAGAGGGGGGTGCTTACGAAGGAGAAGCAGATGCTGAAGTCTGGAAGGACACATGGAGAGCAGAAGGCCTGAGAAAAGTATTCAGCCCTATACAAGAGGATGCCCTCTGCCTAGCACTCACGACAACAGAGATCCTGGAGCAATTCCAAACTTCCTCTTTGCCTGGCAGTGTGGGTTTGTAGCGGGGGAAGCACTCCTCAGCCTGGGCTTACCATATACCTGCTGATTTGGCAAGATTCATTTCACTCTATCTGAAGCTTGGCTCAAGTGGGGCTAGGGTGGGAATGATCTAGTGGTGCATCATTATTGCTGAGAACTCAGGAATGGCGTCCACCCTTCACGCTGTCCCCTACCAACTGGGTCCGGGGCACCTACGGCTTCTTTCTGGGATGCTCCCAGACCTCCCCCACCCCCACTGCAAGTGCTCACACCTGCTCTCTGTGCAACACAGTGGCATCACCCTGCATGCTGGCCCCAATCATGGGCTTCAACTCGTACTTCCTCCAAGTTCTACATATAACCCACCTGATCCAGTGGTCTGTATTGCTACTGTGTCTGGGTAGATGTCTGTGTGAATCTTGTTCTGATAGGGGACACAGTTCCTCATCCAGATTGTCTCCAAAGCAGCAAAATCCTCCTTTCTCTGATGAGTGTCCACGTCCACAAACATATTGCTCTGAAACTCTTTGCCCAGTTGGGGGTTAGGGGAATCTGAACTAGGAAGGGGGTGGAGAGACGTTGGAAGAGCTGTGGAAGGTTGCGCCTGCCAGCCACATTGGCTATCCTGTATGAAGCTGGTGGTTTGGACACCAGCACTGAGTCCAAGTCACTGCCACTACTTAAGGTTGTTCTGGTAACAAGAGTGTGGAGCACAGAACACTGGTGAACAATGTTCCCTCTAAGCTGTGGAGTCTTGTGAGCAAAATTTCTACTTTCTGAGCTACTGGCATTAAAGTTGTGAGCGAGCGATTCAGCTACTGCATTAATTAATTTGTTCTGGAGCCCTCCTTCCTGAGCTAAGACAAAAATGTGTGAGCCAGAGGCTAAAAAACTGTGAGCTAGCTCACACTAACTCAGCTTAGAGGGAACACTGCTGGTGAAGTGTGCACAGCTGTAAGCCCTGACGCAGTGACAGCTACACCTACAGTGGATGCAACCATCACTGCGTCGCTGTATTAATTATTCCCAGCATGCTTCCTTCTAACCTAACCACGTGCTCTGCTGGTTGTCCCCAGCCCAAGGGACATCCGCTTAGCCTCGGCCAGGGCTTTTTCTGCCCTGGTTCCAGCCTGGTGGAACACGCTCCCATCTGAGATCAGGGCCCTGCAGGACTTATTACCCTTCCGCAGGGCCTGTAAAATGGAGCTGTTCCACCAGGCCTCTGGCTGAGGCAGCGGGCGTCCAAAAGAACAAAGCAAAACTTGGCCTCCCCTGCGGAAATTGAAGCCTACTACTTCAGTGTGGCCCGGATCAATAAGATCTCAGAGACCCAATGGCGCTAGCTTGAAAATAACGTATACAGTGAGATAGTGTATGACCTGTTTTGTGTTTTATTTTTCTCTTTTAAATCTATGCTATTTTAAATTGTTTTTAATTATGTTGTCAAATTCTATTTATGTGTTTTAGAGTCTTACTGTGATCCGCCCTGAGCCCGCTTGCGGGGAGGGCGGAATATAAATTGAATAAAATAAATAAATGGTGGTTTAAACAAGCTGAAGTACCAAGCAGGACTGACTTTCTACTGGTTTGTTTAGTTCTCTCAGAAGAGAACAAAAAGAGAGAAAGAAGAAAACAGCGGAGAAAAACAAAGATGAAAATATATACTCCAATGTTAAATTGCGGGTTCCCTGTTACAGATGCCGCATACCACAAGAGGCTGGAGGCTGGCCAGCCAAAAATATTGGGGGGAGCTGCTCATTCATCTTAAATTGTCTCCAAAAGAGTTGGATACTTTCAAGAAGCTCTTCCACCTGGACCCTCTAGCTCAGCCCATATGGTGCAGGGGTTGAACGACTGGATTAGGAAAGGGGAGGCCCAGGTTTGAATCCCCAGTCTGCCATGGGACAGTCACGCTCTTGGCCTAATCTACCTCACAGGGTCGTCGCAAGGGTAAAATGGAGGACTGGAGAATGATGTAAGCCACTGGGGAGAAAGGTGGAATATAAATGAAGCAAGCAAAAATAGATACATGACCCTCTTTTATTCTGACATTGCAATAACATTATTTAAAACAATCTGCAAGACACAAGTGATGCAAGGATCCAGTCAGAGCCAGAGGAAGTGCAAGGCACTGGAGGAGATCCAAAAGGCTGAGGGAGGCCTGCCCGTCACCCCTTAGCTGGCCATTCACAACAGGAGGAACCAGGAATCAGCCAGAGTCCTGATACTGGCTCAGGCGTCCTTCCCAACATCAAAGGTTCTGACTGCCAGCTAAACCGGGAGATCAGTACCGGCCCGACAGAGCTTGCAGAAGGCAACAGAAAGGGCTGGCACAGATCGCAAAATTCGGCAATCTGCCACAAAATGCTGCCCTTCCCCCAGAGTCCACACTTTTTATTTTTGAAAAGCGAACAAGTTTTGGGTCTTCATGTTTGAAGGGTGACATCTAGTAAATGCCTAAAACCCAAACAGCTGGAGGATGTCCTTTTAAACTCCAAATTCTGGTTTCCCTCCACAGACAGCACTTCCTAGAATGCGAACAGTACACAGCTCAAAATAACTGCAGTTCCGGTCAAAGAGAAAATTCCTTCAGACTGCACAAAGAAAAAGAAATATGCCTATTATTCAGCAAACTGATGACATCTACAGCATGCTGGATTTTTAACACAAAAGCGTAGACTTTCTGCTTTGGAAGCACTGATTGCCATCTGGTACAATCTGGAAGGAGCAGGCTGTCTGCATCCAGTTTACTCCCTGGCAGGAGCAGCAGCTGAGGCCGAATCCAGGCCCTTCTCAAGTCCTCAGGGGAGGAAACGGAAGCCAAGCCCATTGGTGGGGGACCTGCCCAGTCCCATGTTCCGATACAGCAAAAGAGTCTCTTTTTCACAAAGGCGCTCAGACCCCAAACCAGAAGCCAAAGCAGTCTAGAGGCTGGAGTACCCGATCAAAAGAGGGGAGCCCTGACTTCAGAATGCCCAGGTGGCCACCTCAGCAGGACACTCTTCAGCCCACCTCACAGGGCTATCAGGAGCATGACGACGAGAAGGGAAAGACTGTGCACGCCACAAAGAGATTCTTGAGAAAACGTGGGATGATAATAAGCATGTGGAAAGGCGGGGTGAAAATAAGGGTGTGCACAGCTTCCCTGGGGGGCCTGGGCTCGTGCTGCAGCCCTCTTGCATAGGTCCAGTGAACCTCCCCCGGGAAGTAGCAGCGCTCCTGATCCCAAGACACAGAGGAAAACAGAGCTAGGGATGCTGTGCCAAAAACATAATTGGGGCCAGGGAAAAGCCTGTGTCTCCTTGAGTAACGGCGAAGGGAGGTCACCTTCCTCTGCTGCAGGCCTCAGTAGCCTTGACAGGCCTGAAGAGCCACGGAGCAAGCTGGGACAGGGAACTCCAACCATGGGAAAGCATCTTGCTGCACGAGACACCTCCCGAGGCCAAAGATCTATCTGATCCAGCCCAGTCACTCCCTGGCCTCCGTCCCTTTCTGCTCACCAGTGGCTCCTACTAGAGGGTAAACTGGATGCAGCAGCCCTGAGAACGATGGTTTCTGAAGGGCCAGAGTAGCGAGAGGGGGGAGGAGGACAACAGAAAGACACCCATGCTCAGCTGCCTTCAAGACTCCAGCAAGCTGGATTTCACCCCTCTGGACCCCCAGACGTTGGGCTGAGGGCTTGGATGCTTCTAAAGCCAATCGGAATCTGTACGCTTCTTTTCCTGAGCCTAGTCAGGCTCCCAGCCAACCTCACTAGCAGCACTAACCCTCCCGAAGAGCATCTTCCTTGTGCTGGCAGAGGGCACCGACCAGGCCAGGCCACCCAGCCCAAGCATCTGGCTGAGGCTGGGGAAAGGGACCTCCTGTGGCCAGGCCCCATCGAGAAAGGGGACACAAAAACCACATGAACACGGCAACCTTTATGATTTCTTGCCCCAAAGTCAACCCAGTATCGGCTCCCTAACAATATCCAGTATGTTGTGGCGTTCCACTGGTTTCTTTGGATAACGCCTGTACAGAAGACCCCCTAACTATTCAGCAGTACCAGGAAAGCTCTCTACATGCCCAGGAGCACTCTTGCTCTGCAGACCACCTGGGGGACTCCAGATTTCCTGATCAAGAGAAGGCAACCGAGCAGCTCGGGTTCGCCGGGAAGAGACCCGAGCCGGCTCCAGCTGACCCCCCGACCCCCCCTGCTAATTCCAGACCCGACCAGCTCTCCTGAAATGACAGCCCCACAGACGGGGTCGGGAGGGGGAACGTGTACCCCCCCCCCGGTCCCTTGCAGGAGCCCCAAGCCGCCCGAAGGGAGCCCGCCGACTTCAACGGCGGGCGCCTTCGACGTGCACCGAGGACTGGAGCCGTCGGGGAGGCCGCCTGGCCTCGCCATTCCTCTGTCTGGGCGAGGGGCGACGGCTGGAGGAGCGCTCGGGAGCCAGACCCGCCCGCCGAGCAGCAGCTGCGAGATGCGGCCGGGAGGAGGAGGAGGAGGGGGAGGCAGCGCTGCCG
>NW_015169232.1:175669-253591 GCF_001447785.1 Gekko japonicus | reverse complement strand
CGGGCCGCAGCCGGAGGCTCAAAGCGGGCGGGAGGGCGGGCGGGAGGGAAGGAGCGCCGCGGCAGCTCCTGCCCAAGGAAGGCCCGCGGAGCGCGACGGACCGGGCGCCTCGCCGGGGACCGCAGCTCGTCTCTGCGGCTGGCGACGAGGCGCGGCTACTGCGGTTGCCCAGAGGGGCTTTGCCCGCTTGGGGGACAGGGCAAGCTGCCCTCCGGGGGCTCCTCCGCCAGGCCGGGCGCGCCGCTGCTGGTCCCTGCATCCCCCCAGCGCCGCGCCCCCTCGAAGGCGAGCTGAATGAAGCCGGACTCGCTCCCTCCCCTCGGCTGCCGCATCACAGTCGAGCGGCGACGGGATTCGCCCCGGTGCCAGACGGGCGGCCCCCGCTCCTTGGCAGACAGTCTGCCAGACCCGTGCGCTAGACTGTGGCGATGTGGGGTGGTGGGTGGATGCCCAAGGACGGAAGAGACAAAACGGGTAAACGAACCGACTGGCTGGCTGGGAGCTGCGCAGGCTTGAGAGGCCCACAGCGCTCTTCGGCAGATGGCGAGGCTTGCGGGCCCTCTTGCAACGGACTCCGCGACAGTGGACTCTAGTCCATACTGACCCGATATAGCCTGTAAGGTGGGAAGGGACTCCATTTTCGCTGTGCCGATTGCCTACAGAATGTCCCAGGTGGCTTATTCTAACGCAGAAGCAGTTCGCCCCAGCCAGGGCCCTGCAGCATGGAGAATGAGGCTAAAATGTACCAGCTGCAGAATTTTTCCTAGATTTCAGATGGCTTAGGAGAGGGGGGTGATGAATCAATGTTCCTTCTAAACTGTGGAGTCTTGTGAGCAAACATTCTTCTTTGTGAGCTACTGACATTAAAAAGGTGTGAGCCAGCGATTTGTCTACTGCATCAATTAGTTTGCTCTGGAGCCATCCTTCCTGAGCTAAGACAAATACTTGTGAGCCAGAGGCTAAAAAAACTGTGAGCTAGCTCACACTAACTCAGCTTAGAGGGAACACTGGTGATGATACTCTCGCATAGGCCGTGATTGAGCCATTCACTTGCTCCCACTGCAGAGGGCAGAGGGCCTGCCTGTTGAGTCAGGGCCAGGTAGGAAAGGGTGTGTGACAGACCCAGATCTGAGACCCTGAAGAACTTCTGCCATTCACAGCGGACAAGACTGACCTTCGTGGACCAAGGGTCTGATTCAGTGTAAGGCTTCAGGATCAGGTGTGTCACTGTGCCTCCAGTGTGCAGCCACGCTCGGTAACACAGAAGGCAGGCAGCTTATGAGGGAAAAGTACATCTCTCCTTCAGTAATGTGGAAAGTCTGCTTTATGCAGTAGCTTGGCAATGAAGTAATAGGAGGGGGGGCAGTCTCCAGAATTCCCCGCAAGAGCACACAGTTAATATGTACATGAATCAAAGTACAGGATGATCCTGGGATTTCTTACCACTGGAAAATTCTTAGCTAATGTTCCCTCTAAGCTGAGTTAGTGTGAGCTAGCTCACAGTTTTTTAGCCTACGGCTCACACATTTTTGTCCTTGCTCAGGAAGGATGACTCCAGAACAGACTAATTTAGGCAGTAGCCAAATCACTCGCTCACAACTTTAATGCCAGTAGCTCACTTCCTGCCCTACAACAGTTGGGATAGTGCCAACAGCTGTCATGGGGAAAGCGTGACAGGCCTCTTTCCTGGAGCTACAGAATTTGCAGGGCAGCCGTGGACAGAGCTTGTGAAGCGTATCTTTGACCCCCCCCCCTTTTTTCCAAGGGCTCCAAGTTGCTGTACCCTTTCTTTACCTGGTGGAGGGAGAAGAGCTTCCCTTCGGGCCCAGAAACTGGCACTGCGAAGGCACTTTCCTGATTCAAGCCCTCCCCCCTTCACTAGAAGGAAGAGTGAAATGGCTGGTTCTTAGTGTCCCAGTAATAATTGTGGGGGCAAGAAGAGGCATTCCCCCATTCCAGATTTATCTTTTGGATTAGTTGGTGGGGAGAACATTCCTTAACTCCTCAGGGTCTGGAGGCAAAGTTCAGTTTGGGGAACACACAGTAGATACCATGGCTTATTTTGAAACAGCATCTATTTTTTAAAAATCTCTAGAGCCAGGAAAACCCCAAGACTATGTGAGAAAGGAGGATGATTCCATGTTCCCACAGCTCAGAGCAGAAGACACCCCCCCCCCCGACACTGAGACCTTATAGGGAAGGTCTTCAGAGCTCAGTCCTCTTGATCTTGCCCAAGAAACTGGGGATCTTTGGCTTGTCTCTCTGTGCATCATAGGAAGACATGAAGCTTCCTGATGCAGTTAAGCCACTGAACTGTGTACTCTGACTCCCCAAAGTCTTGAGCAGAGAAAGATATTTCCTACTGCCCGAGATGCTCTTAAGTGGGACCTTCTGTGTACAAAGCAGGCACTTGACCACAGCCCCTCTCCTATCACCAAGTACTGTAGCAAAACACTCCATGTAGATGTCTACTAAGATTTCCTCTTGAGTGGCTTTCCCTCCCACCAGCGTTCAGTTGATGGGCTCCATTGCAGGGGCCAAGGCGCTCCTAAGCTCTTTGTGACTCCTTTGCACACGGTCACTGCGGGCATCTTCTGAAGGGCATTTGCTCCCTTCTTTTTATTTATTCCAGAAACGAAACATGACTGAGGTCTCCTTGTTGCGGGCTTGAGCATCATCCGTGCAATAGCAAATCCACCACCAGTCTCGCTGTTGGGCAAACCCTCCCCTTCCTCACATAGGATTCTTTGCAACATGATCAAGGGGAAAAGGAGAGGTCACGGATCAACTTTTGCTCCAGACTCCTCCCTCCTTCACTTCAATCCAGGACCTGAGACATTCTCACACAATCTAGAGTGCAAAGGTGATTTCTATAGGTCCAGTAGAAACACTAAACCTCTGGCTGCCATTCCAGACTTATAATCTCACAAGTCTTTAAAAAAAAAATTCTGCAGTGATATAAATTCTCCATAACATGGTGATGGCTTTTCAGCTCAAGCTGGTTTCCCCAATATAATATGCGCAAACCCCCCCCCCCCACCTGCAAGTATGGGGCCCTGGGCTTTCCCTTTCCGGGGCTAATAACTCTTCCCTAGCCTGGTGTTGGATAGCTGTAGGTCCTAGGAAATTTCTTAATCACTAAGCATGATTTTATGATAGCTGCTATGTGCTTGGTTTTCAGAACGTTACAGCCTGGCTCAGAACCTCAGGACAGGACCGCATCCTGAATTCTAACAATACCAGTGCCCGTGTGTCCGGCCAGCGCTGCGGCTGCACGGGAAGAGATGCACACACCCAGAAATCAAGTGCCCCCTCTGCAAGGGTTTTGCCATCTCAGTTTTATTTCAATATAAGGGAAGTTTGACACCAGTACAAAGGTTCTCAGTCTAGAAATCCTGTTGGTCTATAGAGATCTATATATACACACACATGGATTTAGCTGGAGGTTAAGGCTGAGCAGTCCATATACGTGATTGGGGGGGGGGCGTGGAAGAGGGGCTTGATGGGAATTAACCACAGGCAGTTGGCAAGTGCAAGCCTGGAGGGGGGGGGGATGAAGTGCTCCTGTCTTCTGCAACCTGAAAGGTTGGCCAGATCAGCTGGGAGAGCGAAGCAGGGGGTGTGTTTCCTGCAGACTCTCTCTTCCCTCTGATGAGAAGCAGCATGAAAATCCTCCCTTTGCCTCCCCCCCCCCCCCCCCCCGTCCCCCCAACTGTACAACGGCAACAGAGACTAGACTGTCACAAGGGAAGGCACCAGTGAAGTCCAGGACTTTGCCCCACTGCCAGAAGAAAACACGTGCTGAAGGGCGGGTCGGAGCGCCTCCTTCCCCCGTTCCTGCAGCAAACTGTGTCCAGAGAGTGTGGAAGGTCCCCTGCACGGGGCAACTGCATTTGCTCACCGCAAGCCAGTTCCGCTGTTCCTCCTCAACCATGCAATTTTAGCAGCATTTGGGGGCCAGCAGCTGGCACCCGGTTAATACCACAGCATCCAGTGTTGCTCCCGCACTCCTCTTGTTCTCTGGACTGAGCCTCTAGAGGATTGCTCTCCGGTCCAGGGTCTCTCCACGGTTGGCTCGCTGGTGCCGGACCTGCAAATGTTTGTTCTGGACCTTCTCGAAGTGCTGTAACAGTTCAGCGTAGTCAATAGCCGTGGTGGCAGTGGACTTCTTGGCAGCATGGCTGGTCTTTGAGTCGTCTCTGAGAAGAGGGAGCAGATGGCATCAGGGGGCCAGGCTATGTCACCATGGCAGCAAAACTAGTGGGGTTTTTTCAACACCTTGGACTTTGGGAGGCAGTCAGCCTCAGTTCCTGACCTGAAGGCAGCACTGCTCAGAATTTTATTTTTATTTAAATTGTGTTCACGCTGCCTTTCCACCTAACTTAGGGTCACTAAGGTGGCAAACAGTCAAAAACATTAAAACCCACTTACATATAGTTAAAAAGAAAAGAAGAAGAGTTGGTTTTTATACCCTGCTTTTCTTTACCTGAAAAAGTCTCAGAGCGGCTTACAGTCTCCTTCCCTTCCTCTCCCCACAACAGACACCCTGTGAGGCAGGTGGGGCTGAGAGAGCTCTTTTGAGGACTGCTCTCGAGCGAACAGCTCTGAGAAAACTGTGACTGACCCAAGGTCACCCAGCAGCTGCATGTGGAGAAGGGGGGACTCAAACCCGATTCTCCAGATTAGAGTCTGCCATTCTTAACCACCATACCAAACACAAATGGGAAGGAAGGCCAGTGAAGGAATATCAAAACCCCCAGAAAAGGATTCACCCACTGACAGAATACAATGATAGAGGGAGACTGATGAATCTACCCGGGGAGGGAAATCTATAATTTTGGTGCCACTACTGAAAAGGCCCTATCCTGGAATGCCAGAGAAGCAAATGGGCTCACTCTGCCCCTTCCAGAATGGCTGTGGAAACTTGAGCTACAGTGTTAGAAGAGTCAAACAACAAATCTATATACTACAAAAAACTTTTTATGTTAAAGTGTTCTATATGTTCCATCTTATAAAGTACATTGTGTATTATTCATAATATTCTAAAACAGGTATATATTCATTACATGCAATACCAACAATAATAATCAGTTTGTACGATCTAATAGCTACCAGTCAATTTACATCCTTTTTACACAACCCCAACAGGAGTTTCTAGAATTGTACACCCGCTTCTCCTTGCTTGAAAGTCTTCTAAAGGGGGAAATTTCCTTTTGTGGTTACATTGAAGTTTAAATTGATGTTTGTTGCTGGTTCTACAAAAGGCCCATTAAACAGCTGATATTCATAGATGGAGCACTCCTGTCTTTCTCAAGGCTTTGTTAAATTGGCACCAGATTCCCTAATGGTAGGGGGTGGAGGAAGAGCACTCATTCCCCCTGGACTAGGTTTTCTTCTTGCCCAAGCATAGTTTTTAATAGCAGGGCAGGGAGACCCCTCCCACTCTTCCCTTTGATGTCTCGAAGCTGATCGCCCACCCGCCCACCTCCCTGCCAATCTGATGATCTCTGTATAGGTGGTCATCACCGAGCCAACTAGACATCATCCATCACTGACTGCAGGCAGTAGCTGCTCACACACTGTGAAGGCTCTGGACTTCCCACTACTTAGTTCCTATGTCGTCCTGGTCACCTTGGTCTGCTCTTCTCTCCACACAGAGACTCTAGCTGGCGTTTCCCAAACCTACTCCACTGAAGTGTAGACAAAAGGCTTCATCCACCAAACTCAGCTAGTGAGTAGCTCTGACGCTCCGGCATCTTGCTACTACAGACTTGCTAGACTTTGGCAAGTTTCTTTGCGTAACTGTTTCTAAAATGTATCTAAGCTTCATTTCACTGGCTGTTTTCCACAGGAAGACAATTCTCTGTTAGGTCTTACTCCTGCAGAGCAATTTGCAATGGCAACTGAGCATCCACAGAATTTTTCAAAATAAATCCAAGCACCAGGATTTCTTATGTTTCCCTTGCCTCAACCCAACACAGCAACAACTCCCCCTTTCACGACAGGTTTCCTTTTTTAAAACCAGGAATTACTAGATTAGAAGAAGGGACGAGGAGGAGGATGGGGGAGGAAGAGATTGGATTTATACCCCGCCCTTCACTACCCGAAGGAGTCTCAGAGTGGCTTACAATCTTCTTTCCCTCCCCCTCCCCGGAACAGACACCTTGTGAGGTAGGTGGGGCTGAGAGAGCTCTTTTGAGAACTGCTCGTGAGAGAACAGCAGTGAAACAACTTGTGACTGACTGAAGGTCACACCAGCAGCTGCATGTGGAGGAGTGGAGAATCAAACCCGGTTCTTCCAGATTAAGAGTCTGTGCTCCTAACCAGTACACCAAAACAATATATTGCCATGTTTCAGTAGTTCCTAGCTTTCATTTTTTTTAAAAAAAAAGTACGGTAATTCTCTAGTCCTTTTCACTGTGGAGTTTTGAGAGAAAAAGTGCAGGCTGCACCTTTTCCCCTTATAATTCTACTATGGAAATAAGGAGAAACTTAAAAACAACAACAACTGGAAACTAGTAGATCAACATCATGTGTACGCTCCAGAAAACATTGCTGCTGTTAGGAAGCCAAGCCAGAGGAAGACATTTGTGGAAGTAGCCACTGTGTGTACATAATCTCTCTCCGCCCCATAAATTTAAAAAACCCTCCAAAATCAAAGAATGCAAAACAATCAAAGCTGCAAAGACCAGCTATTACTCAATGGATCAGAGAGAAGCCTGGAAACTCACTCCATTTCCCAAAAGCCAAGTCAAAAAATCAGCTCTCTGGAATTGGGAAGCCAAGTGTGTGGGTTTGTGTATAAATTTGGAAAACTCCCTTCCTGCAAAGCAGTCTCCTTGGAACTGAACTCAGTTCCCAGGGGAAAGAGAGACCTCAAATCACAAGCCATCAGTATCTTCTGCTTTCACAAGTTCTTTGATGGCTCTTGGGGAAGCCCCCCTTACTTCAGTGAGATGTCTGCTCGAGATGTTCCCATTCAGAGCAAAAGCCATATTCTTGTTTGAAAAGGACTTAATAATGTTGCCTGAACCCAAAATATAGAGTTGGCAACCGAGATGATTCTTCCTGGCTGACCACAATCTTCGTTCTATGACTATTCATTTTAACTATCTGCTGGTAAATGCTGAGGATTCCGGGGAGCATAATTGTGGCACATGAATCACATGGAGTGCTGGCCACAGGTTTGTTGTGAATCAGTTATCCAGAGAACACAGCCTTGCACTGCAGAGCCAGCTGCTGCCGCTGCTGTTACTACTGTTCTTACTGAAGAGCCCTTTAAAAAGCTTCCAAGGAACTCCAGAGGGTTCCCTGAAACACCACTGGGAGGACAAACTGTGTTAGTACTGAGCCCCCTCCCCCACTGACATGAAGCGGACAGGAATCAGGTGTGTCAAGTCTGGAATCGATAGACTACCCATTCCAGCTGGCCAAAGCAATGACTTCAGCGCTGACATTTTCCAGCACTTATCAATCTGGAAATGTCATCAGATGTAAGCCCCAGCTGGCAAAGGGTTTGGCAAAAAATGCAGAGTGAGCTTTGCCGCAGGACAGGTGTGCCAGAGGCAGCAGCTGGTGGCCCAGAGCAGGGGATGGTTGCCCGCTAGTCATCTGGCTTTAAGAAATGCTAGTTGGAAGGAGGGGAGCTTCCCACATAGGGTGGAAGGCCTGAGGAATACTACTGGAGGACAGCAGCACACAAGACCTAGTGCCAGCCAGCTTGGCCTCAAGAGAAGAACCTTTCGGACAACCCCCCCCCCAGGAGGGGGCAGATCCCCCCCTTCCAATCAAAGAGAAAACAAGAGGGTTCCTCAACAGCTGTCCCCCCTCAAACAACTGGCAACCCTGCGTAGTTGGAAAGGTGCGGTGTTCTCCTGTGGGACGTTTTTTTAACCCAGCCCTCTCTGTTTCATCCAAGCTCACAGCCATCAGAGTGGGTCAAAGGAGGGTTCTCGACCCTGGCCTGGGATTTTTGTTTTTGCCGTGGCTAATCCTGTGTGTACTGGGAGACAAAGCGCAGCGCCTGAGCTCTGCCGCGCACTGGGAAAGCATTTCCTGTTTGTGAGCCTCTCCTTTTGATAAGCCCACGGGGTGGCTGTTCCGAGGCTCAGCGGCCTGCAGCAAGCAGCTGGCAAGATGAGAAGGCCTGGCAAGGCAGCGCAGGGGTGGGGGCGGAATCGAAGGCAGCAGCCAGACGGCCAAAGCAGCAGTGCCACACAAGTTCCCACGGAGAGGGCTACTAGACTCGCTCCGTGGTAGTCACAGGAGCTGAGGCTGATGAAGTGGGGGCTTAGACGACTAGAGAGACAGTGGCGATGCGCTCGAGACGAAGCAACAAGAGCATCCTATGGGACGTTTATGAGATCCTATGAGATGGCGGTCAAGGTCACAAAAACACTACGTGGCTACGATTGTGTCTGCGAGCTCTCACCCAGCCCAATTGTTTAGAACAATTCGATCTATTACTACTCTGCCACAGGGTAGACCAAGTGATAAGGAATTGGAGATTGTCTGTGAGGCTTTTGCGAGCTATTCCGCAGATAAAATCTTGGCGCTCCGCCATGATTTCCCCACCACAATTGAGACAGTAAAGGAACTCGAGGCTCCATGCGCATCTTCTTGTCAAGTTCTGGATTATTTTAGTCTACTCAGCCTAGAGGAGGTTGACGAATTACTCTCATCTGTTCGCCGGACCACTTCTAGCCTTGATCTGTGCCCATCATGGCTAATTAAAGCTGGCTGTGATGGGTTACGAGGTGCACTAAGGGAGATCATCAACAAGTCCCTAGTCCGCCCTCTCCTAAAAAAGTCATCCTTGGAATCCAGCCGAATTGGCTAATTACCGGCCGGTATCCAATCTGCCCTATCTGGGCAAACTAATTGAGAGGGCAGTGGTGATCCAGCTGCAGGGTTTTTTGGATGACACCTCCGTATTAGATCCCTTCCAGTCCAGTTTCCGACCAGGCCATAGGAAAACAGGTTGCTTACCTGTAACTGATGACCTTCGAGTGGGTTGGGTGCCTGTGCACGACCTCGACCAGAGAAACTTCTAGAGCTTTGCCTCAAAAAGCTTTTGGCGGGCTCTCTTCCCGCCCTGGGGAGCAGGCACATACTGCGCATGCCTGGAGTGGGGGAGAGAGCCGCCTCCCACTCAGTTCCTTCGACCGCTACCGGTAAGTCCCATCAAGCCAAAGAAAAGTGAATAGGAGATGCCAGCAGTGGGGAAGGCTGGGTGGGATTGTGGTACTGCACAGATGACCACTCAAAGATCATCAGTTACAGGTAAGCAACCTGTTTATCTTAGTTGTGGTCTCTGTGCAGTCCCACACATGGGTGATTACAAGAGCTGAACCAGTTGGAGGAGGGAGCTGGCAGCTGCAAGAGACACAAATAACACTGGTTAAGACACAGCATCATCAGCGGGAAGAAACACCCACGGGTCCTACCTGGGGATGCAGCAGGGTCAAGCGAAGAGAGATCACAGCACCAACTGGCCGAACGCAGCATCCTGTCGAGCTCGAACGTCGAGTGCGTAGTGGGTCACGAAGGTCGAAGGACCACGTAGCAGCTGCACAGACATCCTCCAACGGGACACCAGCCAGGAAAGCGGTGGATGTCGATACCACCCGTGTAGAATGGGCAGTGACAGAGGTAGGAACGGGTTGACGCGCAAGCTCATAGCAAAGAGCTATAGTGGAAGTCACCCACTTAGACAAGCATTGAGAGACGATAGGGTCCCCGACATGAGGGGGCCCATAGGCAAGGAACAGCTGAGGAGATTTATATATAGGCTAAGACCTGTGTAAATGGAAGGAGAGCGCTCTGCGCACATTGAGGCAGTGGAGGGCTCTCTGAGGTGCATCAGTCGGATTTGGAAAGAATGAAGGTAAGACAGGCGACTGGGACAGATGGAAGGCAGAAACGACTTTAGGCAGGAAAGAAGGATCTGGTCTAAGGACAACTTTCTCCTTATGGAAAATTGTATAGGGGGGGATCAGCCCAAAAGGCAGCTAGTTCCCCTACTCTGCGCGCAGTAGTAATCGCTACAAGGAAGGCAGTTTTCCAGGAGAGTAACCTGAACTCGGCCGTGGCCATGGGCTTGAACGGCTTAGACATCAGTTGAGTGAGAACGAGAGAGAGACTCCACGAAGGCACCAAAGGCTTCCTAGGGGGACAGAGGCGGAGGAGACCTTTGAGGAACGACTTGGTAAGGCAGTGGGGGAAAACCGTGGATCCCTGTATCAAGGGATGACAGGCCGAAGTGGCCGCTAAATGGACTTTTAAAGATGAGTATGCCAGGCCAGTATTTTTTAACGAGACGAGATAGGAAAAAAGGAGAGACGACTGGAGAGGATCAAAGCACTGATCAGAAGCATAGGACTGGGACCTCTTCCACTTCAGAGCGTAAGTGGCACGGGTAGACGGCTTCCTGGCAATCAGAAGGACTTCGGACACTTCAGGCAGGAAGGCTAGTGCAGGATCTTCCAGGCCGTCAGTCGGAAGAAGCCGGGATAGGGGTGGAGGACCTTTCCTCAAGCCCGAGAGAGGAGATCCGGAACGACAGGAAAGGGACGGAAAGTCTGGTCAGAGAGCCGAAGAAGGTGAGGAAACCAGACTTGGCGCGGCCACCACGGAGTGACTAGGATGCAGGACGTCGAATCGGCTATAATCTTTTGAACGACCCTGGAGATCAAGGGGAATGGAGGGAAGAAGTGAAACAGAGTTTCTGTCCAGGTGTGGAGAAAGGCATCTCCCAGGGACCGAGTGGATGGTGGACCGCGGCTGAAAAAGCGGGAGCATCGGGCATTGTGTGCAGTTGCAAAGCCGCCTACGGCAGGGCGATTGAACTTGAGGAAGACAGGTTTCAGGTATCGAAGGTGGATGGACCATTCGTTGTCCAAAAACTGGGAGTGACTCAACTGATTGGCATCTATGTTTTGAGTGCCCGGGATGTGGATCGTGGAGAGTGTGATGGAGTGGTGGATGCACCACTGCCAGAGATTGATAGCTGCCTGGCAAAGACGAAGGGAGGCTGTCCCGCCCTGTTTGTTTATGTAGTAGACTGTGGTAGTGTTGTCGGAGGAAACCCAAACGACCTGGCCTCGAAGGACAGGAAGAAACGAGCGGAGACCTAGATGAGCGGCACGCAGCTCCAGGATATTGATGTGAAGGGCAGCTTCGCAAGGAGACCAGGTCCCTTGTGCCAAAAGGGTTCCACACTGGGCTGGAGATCGACACTTGCGGAGGAGGATGCCGAAAGGGCATGCAGGAGAGCAGGTGCTGTGGGTGAGACCACCAAGAGAGAGAGTCAACAACAGGGGGTGGGATCGACAGGATTTTGTGCCACGGACTGCGGAGAGGGTCAAAGGCACGGAGAAGCCACAGTTGGAGGGGACACAACCTCAACCTGGCATGACGGACGACGAAGACAGTAGACGCAAAATGCCACAGGAGCCTCATAATGGACCGAGCAGATTGGCGGGGAGAGGTCTGGAACTGGGAGACCAAAGTAAGTATGTCGGAGGCCCTCGAGTTCGGGAGAAACACGGTCTCGAGGTTGGTATTGAGATGGGCACCCAGAAATAGAAGGGCCTGGACAGGTCGGAGAGACAACTTGGTTAGGTTGACACAAAGCCTGAGGGCACGAAGGAGAGACAGGGTTGTTTGGACATCTTGGAGGAGCTGGTGTTGGGTGGAGGCAACAAGAAGCCAATCGTTGATATAGGGATACAGGGCAATCCCCCAACGATGGAGGTCTGTGGCCACCACAGCCATCAGCTTCGTAAAAACCCTCGGGGAAGTGCAGAGTCCGAACGGAAGGACCCGATATTGATAGTGTGCGTTGCTGACAGCGAAACGCAGGAACTCTCGATGCTGTGGACGGATAGTGACATGGAAATAGGCGTCCAGGAGATTGACAGAGGCGAGCCATGCCGCCCGGCATGTATGGAGTGACAGAAATGAGGTGTGAACACACAGGCAGTCAAAGAAAAACTGAGTGGGAGGCGGCTCTCTCCCCCCGCTCTGGCCATGTGCAGTACGCGCCTGCTCTCCAGGGCGGGAAAAGAGCCTGCCAAAAGCTTTCTGAGGCAAAGCTCTAGAAATTTCTCTGGTCGAGGTCGTGAGCAGGTGCCCAACCCATGTGTGGGACTGCACAGAGACCACGACGAAGATCAGAGACGGTCCTGGTCGCCCTCACAGACGATCTCCAGAGGCATCTGGATCGGGGCGGTATGGCAGTGTTGTTGCTGTTAGACTTCTTGGCGGTGTTCGACACGGTCAACCATCAACTACTGATCCACCACCTCACCAACACCGGGATTCAGGGGTTTGCCTTGCAGTGGCTCTCCTCGTTCCTTCAGGGTCAGGGCCGTTGGGGAACAGCTATTCTGAAGGCACCCACTGATTTGCGGAGATCTATATTCAACATCAACCTTGCTCAGATTGCCCAGAGTCACAGACTGGGTTGTCACCAATATGTGGATGACACTCAGCTCTATCTGTTGTTGGACAGCCAGTCAGACTCTAGTCTGGGAGATCTGGACCTGGCGTTGAAAGCTGTGGCTGGTTGGCTTAGACTGTGTCGACTGAAATTGAATCCGATGAACACGGAGGTCCTGTGCCTGAGTCGGAGTGGGCCAAGGTTAGGGATTCCACTCCTGACCTTCGATGGGGCACCATCAGTGCCAGCACCGATGGTTAGGAGCTTGGGAATGCTCCTGGATGCCTCCTTAACAACGGAGGCCCAGGTAGCAGCCACTGCAAAGTCAGCCTTTTACCATCTGTGGCTGATTAGGCAGTTGGTTCCCTTCCTTGAACGCAATGACCTGGCAACAGTGATCCACACAATAGGCACCTCGAGATTGGACTACTGTAATGCTCTCTACATGGAGCTGTCTTTGTCCCAAATCCGGAAGCTGCAGCTGGTGCAGAACGCAGCGGCCAGGCTGTTGTTGTGTCTCCCTATGTGGGAGCACATCCAGCCTGCCCTAAATGCACTGCACTGGCTGCCTATAGCATACCGGATTCGGATCAAGGTGCTGGTTCTTACCTTTAAAGCCCTATATGGTCAGGGACCTACATACCTAAGGGACCGCCTTTCCCCACATATTCCCCAGAGCACTAAGATCGGGGTCCCAAAACCGTCTGGCCCTTCCAGGCCCTAAAGAAGCCAGGATATCTACATATCTAAGGGACCGCCTTTCCCCACATATGCCCCAAAGAGCACTTCGGTCAGGGATGCAACATCGTCTGGCGATCCCAGGCCCCAGGGAGCCCAGGCTCACTGCAACTAGGGCCAGGTCCTTTTCAGTGGTGGCTCCTACCTGGTGGAATGAGCTCCCGGAGGAGATCAGGGCCCTGCGGGACCTTTTGCAGTTCTGCAGGGCCTGCAAGGCGGAGCTCTTCCACCAGGCTTTCGAGTAGGAGCTGCCACTACCACTACCATTATCATAATCGGTATACCAAGGGATGGCCCTATGAAGACCAAGCTGTGACCTCGCTGTGGATCGTCACCATCGAATGGGGACGAGTAACATCTATGGGTCTGTTAACCTCCTTATCGCTATGCAATATTCTTGGGGTACTATCCTGTTAAAGTTAATAGATTGACACTATTGAGCACTTTACTTGTGATGTGATATTTTATTCTGTTTTTATCCTGTTTTATGTGAAGGCACTTGTTGCTCTATTGTAAGCCGCCCCGAGCCCGCTTGCAGAGAGGGCGGGGTAGAAATGTAATGATAAATAATAAATAAATGAATAAGAAGGATAGCTGTGATGAGGGCCAGGGCCTTTTCTGTGGCGGCCCCGCACTGGTGGAATGAGCTCCCGGATGACATCAGGCCCTGCGGGATCTTTTACAGTTCCGCAGGGCCTGTAAAACGGAGCTCTTCCACCAGGCCTTCAATTAGGGTGCCGCCTTCCCAATATTGAGGCCCTGGCCCCAATATCAACACCAACTTAAGAATCAACAGCCTAGCAAAAACCCAGACTATGGTGGTAGTTGACTACTTGGATGCAGAGAGAATGTCGCCATCATTTATGATGGTACTAGCAGCTTATGATGTGTTTTATTTTATATGTTGTGGTTTCATTTAAATCTTGTGTTTTAACATATTCTGCTGTTTTAACATATATTCCGTAAGCTGCCCTGAGTCTGCCTTGGCGGGGAGGGCGGGATACAAATTAAATAAATAGAAAGCCTCTGCTCGTTCTCCTCTCAGTGCCAGCCCTGAGTCAGTCATCTTATCAGATTCCCCCTGCTTCTGCCTCAAGAAGATGTGAAGCACACATCCAGATCAGAGGCAGATTCTTTCGAAGCTCTGCCTCTCTGGTTGGTTTTACTGACAGTGATGAGCTAAAGCAAAGACACGGAAGATGGATGGATCCGCCGAGCCTCAAGCCAGAGACAGGAACATGCAGGTTCAAAGACTGCCTGCTCCCTTTAAACTTTGAAGAGAAGGTGACCTAGATGCTGATGGATATAGATCGAAAGGCACATGGTGCTCCACTGGCCCAGATACTGAGGAAGGGAGAAGAAGTGGCTCATTCTCAGCTGCCTCAGATGCACTACTGGCTGAAAACTGACTGCCTTTCATTGGCTGCTCCACTGTGATGGCATGGAATGATCACAAACACCTCCAAGTAAAACAGAACATTGACAAATCTCAGCTGCTGAGAAGGAAGGAGGGCAGTTTGGTTCAGAAAAAACACTGCCAGGGCCTGAATACAGGAGGAGGCTGTATGCTGTTGGCTGGGTGCGGCGGGGTGTGGAGAGAAACCCAGGCAGGGACTGCTCAGTGCTTTGAAAGGGCCTTTGCCCTTTCCTTGGCTGCAGATCTCTTGCCTATGACAACAAACAGGTCAAGAAACACAAAGATGAGGATTACAGTCCCCTTTACTGAATGGTGCAGAGGTCACTGGACTAAATAGACTGAGCAGCTCCCTGTGTACAATCTTCATAATAATGTAGTCACAAAATCAGGAACTTATGATAACTATGAGGCAAAAGAAGGTTATAACTAGGCAATAGAACAGAATGGCATTTCTCATTAACTCTGCTGTCTCCGTCATAATAAAAGGTTTGGCCACACCCCAACCAGGTATACTTGGAAGTAAGGCCCCCTGGGTTCAACATGACTTACTTAAAGGTAAGTATGCACATGGCTGCCGGAATCAGCTTTACAAATACACAAAGCTGAGAGCAGACTACTGATCTCCTGCCCCAAAAGTTGTCTGAACACAACAGCACTCTCCCCCCGCCCCCCACTAACTACAGAGGTTGGAACAACAAAAGGAAACTATCATCTGGCTTGTTCTTGAGTAAGTGCCACTTCTGGGCACAAGAAGACTCCACCAACCAGGGCCACACAAGTAAGGTCTGGCTTTAAAAAGCTCATGCTGAAAATAAAGACTAACACAGAATCTAAGGTGCTACCAGACTCTCTAAACTTTGAAGAACAACTTCTTTGGGCCTTTCGAATACCGGGATGTGTGCAGAATCTGGTGCCGATTTGGGCTCTGAAGTGTTTCTTGCTGTTGCTTGTGGTTCTAGTAAACCAGTATGAAATGTTTGGTGAAATCTCTGCAGTGGCAGGAAATCGGAGAGGGCTCCCATTTGTCAGGAAGCACTTTCCCCCTTCTGCAAAGCAGCTAATGCCTCTGAGGCCAAACTGTCCATGATCTCTCCAGACCAGTTGCTCCTTCCATTCCCTGCATTCTTGGCAAAAACAAATAAACCTAATGCTTTGAAAACCTTTATTTATTTATTTATTTATTTTATTAAGGTATTTCTACCCCGCCCTACCCCGCAAGCGGGCTCAGGGCGGCTTACAGGGGCATAAGCCCAACATAAAATTTGGGAAGTAAAGCAAGCAAACATAGACAGATTTGCCCGATTAACTGTTGAGTGCAGAATGTGGGCGCTGGGTAGCTTTTTTGTTATTTTTGGGTGCAAAGCAACCCCAGTCTGGCTTGTGCACAGTAACAGCTAATGATAACAGCAAGCAAGTCATGAAAGCCCCCGGGAGTGCAATCGTTGGGAAAAGTGGAAGCAAAAAAGGCATACAAAACTTGCAAACCTGTGTTGGCATATCCTGACCCAAGAAAGGGAACCAACTCTCTTGATTCTGTCTCTCTCTCTTTCCTTCTTTCCCTTGGGGTGGGGAACCAACCAGCAGCATCTGCACCAAACGTCTTGGAAACTCATTTTCCAAGTGGAGAGACATGAAATACCATTATAGAACAGTCCAGTCCTTGGCAACCAACACAAGGACATTGCAAACAGTGGGAAACAGAGATTATGGGTTTCCAGAGCGATGGAAAGACTTAGACGATGCCAGGCATTGCGTAAAGTAAAATCCACACTAAGGGGAGGAAGACGGGGAAGCACTGACAAGGCTGCTTGGAGCAACTTCAGCCAAAACGTGAAGGCAGTGCCTCTCCCCCCCCCCATTTGTTTTCCGCGGAGACGGCCTCTCCCACAAAGCTGTAGTGCCTCACTGGGTGGACGTCTGCCAGGCCTGAGGCTTGTGCTTCCTCCTCAACCTTGTCCCCATTTGAGATGCCAGCTAGCGGGCAGGCAGGGGAGCCATGACGACTGGCCTGCTGCTGAGGGGCTCCCCACATCTCCCCTCATTTCAAGTCTGACAGGAGACAGATTTCTCAGCTGTATGCTGGCTTGGCTTAAGGAGTCCCCAAAGACATTCTCTTCCTGTTTACGAGGATCAGAGCAGGACTTCTGCCTTTGATCCAAGAAACCCAGAGCAGGGCTCCAGGCCCAGGAAAGGTTCAGGCTAGGGAGACGGTGGCTGGCTCAGGGACACCCTGTGAGCTTCACAGGTGACTTGCTTCCTCTACGGCTGTGCCCAGCACTTTAGCCACACAAAATGCTCTTTTGATCCCCTTTCGCGGAGCTTCTGGATCTGAACTCAAAAGTGCTCAGACAGCAAATGAAAATCCAGTCCTAGAAGAACCAAACATCAGAAGCCTCTAAAAGTTACAAAACCATTCAGTACAGAGTGTGTTGGGAGGGGTGGTGGCGGCTGATTCTGATGGGTTTGCATTACCTTTTCATTTACTGCTTTCTCCCCAATGGGAACCCAAACTGGCTTCTCTCATTCCCCACTCCTCCATTTTATCCTCACCACAACCCTGTGAGGTAAGCTAGGCCGAGAGGGTGTGACTGGCCCAAGGTCACCCAGTGGGCTTCCATGGCAGAGTGGGGACTTGAACCTCGGCCTCCGGTATCTTAGTCTGTCACGGTAATAGGGGTGCGCATTCAGAGCTTCCTGAGCCGAAAATATACCTGAAAAATTTGACATCCCAAAAGTATCTGAGATTTTCAGGACAACAAACAAAAATTCCCCCAAAAAATCCCGGATATTTTCGAAAGCTCCTACCCTGCCACAAATTGTGTTAGTCTTTATGGTGCTACTGGACTCTTGCTCTTTTCTGCTGCTGCATACTGGATGGCGAGGGAGGTCAAAGGTTTGGATGGATAAGGAAATAGTTTAAGCGAAACTTACCTGATATTGCAAATTTATAGTACAATACAGCACATCAGTCTCCCACATCAAACAGCCTCTCTCTTCCACAAACTTTAGCTGCCTCTCCCCAATCCCCTGTGTCCTTTAACCAACTCACTGGCAAACAGGGCCCAACACAGCCATCCACTACCACCAGCTGGCCACCCTTGCGGTGCCTTCTCCACACACTCTTGGAGGGCATTGTGCTCCCTTCCTTTGATGGGGTTCCACTGACGCTTGCTGACTCAGTCAAGAGCCTAGGAGTTATCATGCACCTAGCATTATTGCTGGAGAACTTAATTCAGCTAAAATAAAAATGCTTCCATCCTCATTTATACCCCATAGGTGGATCCCTACCTTGATCCGGCCGCATGGAACCCTGCTACAGTCTAGTTTACTGGCTAGTCCACCGTAACACATTCTACATGGGCCTGCTATGAAGAGAACTCAGAAACTTTAATTGGTGCACAATACTGCGGTTCCCTTGCTAGGGGGAGCTAGGTGAAGTATGCATATCACGCCTGTTCTGCCGTCTCTACCTGGGTTACCAAATAATTCCTCAGTCTAATTCAAGGTGCTGGTCATGGTGTAAAACCCACATATATATACAGGACGGCCTCTCCCAAAATGCCCCATGGCAACACTTGTGCCAGTCTGAGCACAGCCTTCAAAAGGTGCCATTCGGTAAGACCAGCAACTGACTGTTTCCGTGCATTCTGTGTGTGACTCCCACTTCGCGGAATGGCCTGCCGAGCAGACCAGGAAGGTTCCTGCGGTTCTGTCCTTCTGCAGAAAGGGTAAAACAGAAATGTTCAGGGGAACATTTTTATGAAGGCAACAGGAGAACAGTCTCTTGCATAATCTATTGTTATGTAGTGCTTTGTGTATACTTCCCTTGTTTCTCTAATTTGTGCAATCCAGTTGGTTGAACTGTTTATAATACGTCTTAAATTGTTTTTCTGTATTGTAATCTACCTTAAGTCTCAGCTAGAAAGGCAAACTCTAAGTAAAAAAAATAGAGGATTGGGTGAGGGTGGCTGCCTTGGTTCCCAAGAAGGAACCATCCCACACTTCGTCAGTACAGTGTCAAAGCAATACAGTGAACCGTGTTCCACTTTCCACTAGCTGTCCTCTCATTCCATGCAGGGAAAGAAGAGGATATTGCTCATTTGCCCTCCAAATCTGACAGACCCACCTTGGTACGCTTCCTGGTATTTTAGTATCGCCAGGATTTGGACTGACCCCACAACTAGGAACGTGTCCCCCCGCTCATCTGCCACAGGGTGAGGGGCAAAGGAGGAAGTTGGCGCTTTGAATTTGGCTGGACCCACCTGTACAGCACGCAGGCTTTGGCTCTGCCCAGCCGGACAACCCAAAGCTTCTGGACCAGGCAAGAGGAGGTGATCCCAGCTTTAGACCATAGGCTGCTCAAGGCCCTGGTGCACAGGCCCACATCCTCAAGGGATGGGGCTGAAACAAGCGCATTTGCATGGCCAAACACGACACCACAAGAGGCCAAAAGCTCTGGCCAAATCTGTCAAATCTAATTGCTTTAAAAAATGAGGGCAGAACACCAGAAGGCTAGTTGGCATGACTGTTTGCCCACCACAAGGTGATCGGAGGTACATTTGCCCTATGGCAGAGCTCCACCCCCTTGGCCTCATCAGAACGTGCCTAAAAAGCCAAAGTTGGACACAGCCTCCCAAACTGGAAGAGAGCAGCAAAAAAAAAAAAAAAAAAAAGGTAGAAAACGAGTGGGTCGGGAGCAGCAGGGCGGCCCTTGCTGCCGCCCCTCCCCAGTGGAAGTTCCTTTGTTGCGTTCATTCTGAAAGTCACTGCCAATGTTGAAACAGAATGTAGGTCACGATTAGTCAGATGCTCAGTCTGCCTGACAGCTCGTAATATCCAGCCGCCAGCGCTGAGGAGAAAAATGGAATGCGACCCTGCACCCGAGATGGGCTCGCACACAACGTACCTCTCCGAAACCCAAAGCCCCAACTGGAGAGTCCAGGGGGAAGAACGCGTGGGAAAAGCCGGCCAAGGCTTGCCTCTCGGATCTGACCATATCTGGGCTTTCGTTTGTTTGGCAGGGGATAGACAAACCCTTGCCAGAAGGAAGATGCCTTCCAGGGCCACTAGCCAAGCCTTCAAAGATTCTCATGCCAACACCTCATTCCGACTCTGCCATAAGGGTGCCAAGCCAAGGGGCCACAAAGCATCATCCCTACAAGACCCCAGAGTGCCGTGGCCATCGTGCAGCGGCAGAAGCAAGGGATTCCTGGCAGCCAGCTCTGTGGGCAAGAGGAGGAGCCGTTTATGTAGTTATTTATCTTTTAAAAATTTCTCTCTGCCGTATCTCCTCAAGGTGACAAACAATGCAGCAACCAAGTTGCGAGGGCACATATTATCACGGCACAACGGCAGATCTCGCAGCAGGCGGTCCTCCTCTGAGGAGCAGCACCCATTTCTAGAGCCGCTGGAGGGATCCGGGGAAGGGGAGACTGCCGGAAGCGGCTTTGCTCTCCATAGAGTCACCAGCATCATCCGTTAAGACAAAAGTATAGAAGGGATCTTTGGGGACAGGTATGACTCCCACACGCACACATTTGCTTCTGGCCAGTGTCGCGTGACAAGCAGTCCCAGATACCAGAGAAATCTGGAAGCCAGACAGAACGGAACGGCACCTTCGAAGGGGGATGGGGCAGAAGCGTGGCCACCAGCCACAGCAGAAGTGCATGGCCACGGTGCTCGGCGACACATTTTGCCCCCCCCCCTCCAGAGCCGGGCACACCGCCGGAGTAGAAAACTGTCTTCTCTCTGCCTGCAGCTTCTGCAGGCTCCCCGAGGGGACCTGAACGAACCCTGGCAAAGCGATGGGAACGAGGCCTTCCCTATTCAGGGTAGATCTCCTCCGTGGCTCCGCTTGTTTCCATGGCAATACCACAAGTGAAAATTTTCCGTCCTGGATGCCAAATGCTTGTGGATGAGGCACAGCCCCTCGGAGGGTGACCAAATATAGACAAAACTCCAAGCGTCTGACTGCTCGGGACCAGGAGGATGTGCCTCAGACCCGTGGGTGCAGGAGGAAAGCTGAGAAAGGGCTTCCCCCACTCCCAGGGACTTGCCTGTTCAGAGCCAGAGGGCCCCCCCCCACAATTCCAGAAAAATGAACTCACACAACCTCTTCAACTGAAATGCTCTACAAAAACAATCTGGATGGGACGGCTGGAGGAGGCACCCTTCTTATATCTGCCCCAAAGAGGAGGTAGAGCTCAAACGCCTTCCCAGCACCTCCCCCTGCCTTGTCAGTCAACGCCTGCCAAGCACAAAACTTCAATGGAAAAGGCCTGCAGGTGCTGCAGGCTAGCTTGCTGCTGAGGCTATGCTTTTGATTCCACCCCACCCCCCGAGAATGTCATTCAGGCTGGTCTTGCGACCAGCCCGGCAGACTGGGCCAGGCCCGTGGCAGCAGAGGAGGTTTGGCTGAGGCGCTGGCCATGATCCTTGTTCAAACAGGGACTGTTTCTCACGCTACCTGGTCTCTGCCAGTCCCTCCCTGAAACTCTGCTCCCTCCTCCCACCCTAAATGACATCTGTTCACCACTGTGCCTCTCTGAGTGCATTCACACAACCAAAGTCACACGGGGGGGGGGGTTCACATGGTAAGCTCCCCCACCACCTTTGCATTTGAAGAGAGCTGGCTGGGACGCAATTCAGACAGGAAACATCAACAAGCCAGCCTTATAGAAGCAAATCCCCTTGATAGTCCTGCAAGCCCTGGCTCAGTCCACAAAAGCGGCACCCCCAGTATCCATTTCAGTGGAGCTCATGCTGGAGAAACTTTCAGTGGTTGTGTCCATTTTGCTCTACACATTTGGGAAGGGAACAGAGCGATAAGTGCTTGGGGCAGCTGGCTTTGCGAAACAGTCAATGTGGGCAGGGAACTTTGGTGACAGCGGGGTAACACCTCTTCTTTTTTAGGGCCAATGGAATATAGTGAACATCTTTTCCTCTCACCAAACATCCAGCCAGAAGGAGAGTTCTGGTGAACTTAAAAAGCTTGCTTGCTGTTTTATGATGCTTTAGTTGGTCTTTAATAAAGGTACTGCCTTCCTGACTGGGGCTTTGGGATTTTTTTTTAATGGATCAGCGGCTTACAGAGATTCAGAAGAAGTAATCTTTCAGCTGCCTTACATGCGTGTATTTAAAATGTACGGCCACATCCATATGGTGAGGCTTCTCTGTTAGGCATCCATTGCTATGGCACATGCAGAGGCAGAAGTACTGGCAACGGAACATCTACATGAGAGTGTCTGCGCACTTTCCTTTGTCAACCTCCACATTCCCTGCATTTCTTCCCTATCGTGCCACCAGACAGCTTTTTCAGGATCTTAAAAGAAAAAAGTAATCGCCGTGGTGCTACACCAACTATCAATTAAAAAACAAGAACTGCAAAAGCCCTCTAGCAACACAGTGGGGGAACCACCAGCAGCAAGGGGCTGCCGAAAGAAAATGGCTCCAGTGCGGGTGGGGCCCCCCCCCTCAAAATGTTCCCCTTCCCATCCAGGCAGCTTGCCCACTGCATTCTTCCCCAAAGGGGTGTAGTAAAAGTGGTTTGAGAAAGCAGGCGCTGAGGACTGGGAAAATGTGGAAAGTGGTCCAAGAGACAACAACATCAGGTGGATGCTTCAGGAAGCAGCACACCAACTTGGGTGCAAAGGTGGAGAAAAAGATCTGCGCGCAAGCAGCCCTGGACACGGCAACGAGCTTCACTAGACTATCCAGAGCAGCCACTCTTGCTGGGAGATTCAGATTAAGAAGCAGAGGCTGCCACTGATGCCTGGAAATAACAGCGCCCGCAGGCAGGATGGCTCCACCCTGAAGAAGCCAACACTTCGCAGGCTCATAAACTTCCAAGAGGAACAATAAACAGCTCTCCCATTCACTGGGAGAAAAAGCGGCACTAAAAGAGAAACCTCTCTCTCATAAAGGACACCCGGGGCAAAAAGGAGCAGGCCAGCTCAGCCATGACTTACGCAGTTTGCATGAGCTCTGGGTTGGGCACACACTGCAGTCGGTGGGAGAGGAGCTGGAAGGCACTGCTCTGCGGCAGCAGCATCAGCAGCCCATACAGAGCCTTGATTAGGTAAGGATTGTTCTTCACATCCAGCAGCTGCAAGCGGAGATCTGTAAGCAAAAAAGAAGGGGCTGAGGCTGCTGCACACGCTCCGTGGGACTCGGGCACCTCGGCCTAAAGCAGGCATCTGGGGAATCTTACAAGGTGCGTATGTGTGTGATAGAAGTGCCTTTGAAGAGCTCACACTTGCAAAGGAAGGTCACAGTGAGGTTCAGAAACTACAGGCAAGGTGGATGGATCTCAGGGATCAGTGATGGAAACACCATGCCCATTTCCTCCTGCTCACTGGAATTGGCATGAATTGGGGTCACCCTGGTGTAGAAGCGGGGTGTGCCGTGTATGCGTCTCAGAATGCCCAGAGCTTCGTCATCCCATCAGGAGTCACACAGAGAGGGATATGAGATTTCCCAGGAATTGCGGGAGAGCATGGTTGCTGATACATGTGGAAGAAGGGGGTTGTTGGGCGCTTCCAGCCATTGGGATGACTGTTCCGTGGCACATCCTGAGGACAGAAGACATTGCTTATAGAGCAGACGGAACTCTTTAAATTTGTCTCTCATGAGGAGGCAGACCAAAGCAGCAGGGTGCCCAGTCTGTATGACCCAGGGCTATGAGCCCAAAGGGCTAGGTCACCTGAATAAACAAGCCTGGTCCACGGCTTGTAGCCTAATCCTTTTCCCACTTAAGGTTTCATGTTTTCTAAAGCAAAATTACAATGTGGTCACCATGTTTCTGTTAGCCCACAAATGCTATGCAGAAAGTTTCACTGGGCATCACAAATCCGGGTACCAGAGCCGCACAATTCCACATGGAAGAGGCACATGCGCCTCTTAAGAGCTGCAAGAAAAGGAGAATTTTGGTGGGCGCTGGCTAAAGTCACAGTCATGACAGAATCCGCTCTGGCTGACATCCTCCCTTCTCTATAGCAACGAACAGCACAAAAGCCATTTTCTAAATGGAACCTGGACCCCACGTCCGACTTCCAAGTTATCGAGTGTCAATGCCTGCAGTTGCAAGAGTCAGTGCACGTGATGTTCATCCCACTAACCTACATTGAGTGCACGGCCTTACCCACTGCAATTATGTGGCTGCCTGTCCCTAATGGACAAGTGCACTGGAGGGTCTCGCAGCAAAGAGACTCATAACTTCTGCTCTATTTATTTGGCTAGTGCTGAGACTTGCAATATGAGGGTGAGGCAAAAGCACACCAGCATGCCAATACTCCCCCACAGATACCCCCACACACATGAAAGCAATTGAGAAATTAAACTTGCATGTAAAAATCGGGCATTCTATCAGCTGGACCAACTTGTCAACCTCAATCAGGAAATCGACTGTGACCTCCAGGTCACCGCTGAGAACCTCTGTTAAGGGAAGTTAACAGGTCTGCTGGCTAAGCAAGAGGGCAGAAGCACCAAGGCAGGCCTGCAGCAGGCCCGTAGCTAATCCGGGGCCCGCGGAGCGCAGCCCCCTGATGTTTCTTCCGGCCCCCCTCCCTCCCGGGCTGGCTCCAAATTGAATTACTGCTATTAACTTTGATTTAATTAGCTGCAACCCTCCAGCCCCCCCCCCCCAAATCCCTAGGTATGGGGCTGACTTGCAGCAACAGGAGCACCAGAAACAAATCTCTTCCCATGTGGATTCTCTGATCTGGTCAGCCAATGCAGAACGGACAACTTGTCCCGAAAGACATTAGAAAGGGCCATGTCCTCCAATTGCAACCATGTGGCTTATATGTATTAATCCTGCACATAAGGAGAGCCACGCGGCAGCAGGTATGGCAAACTGGCCATCCACTGTGTCTCCCCAGACTGGCAGGCTAGTGTTTTCCCTTCCAGTGCTGCAACTGAGATTACCAGTGCCATTCTAAACAGAGTTATGCCCTTCTAAAACCATCCACTTCAATGGGCTTAGAAGTGTGTCACTCTTCTTAGGAAAGCACTGTGCGTCAATCACACAGAGGCAACCAAGTACTCTTCCACGTGGCAGCAGTACCACTTCCATGTGGCTTGCCAATTGCACAGAGACCCTGCACCTTCAAGGGGGTGAAGGGTATGGGGCTCTACATTTGGTCTAGGCCAATCCAGACAGTAAGTGGCAATGCAAGCACTATGCCCTTCTCAGCAGAGCATCACTTCGCAAAAGTATTAGTTGTGTGTGTGTGTGTGTGTGTGTGTGTGGTGGGGGTGAACCACCTCCATGTCCAGTACCGACAATCAACATGAAGGGGAGGCATGATTGACTTCCTATACTGGGAAGTGGCAGGCTGGTACTATCGTGTGACTCAAGAGTTCTTGTTGGGGCAGGATGGGGGTCAGGAAAGGATTGCCTTCTTCCCGACACTCCCTCCCAACTCCAGTTTTTGACCAAAGATGGTCCATGGCTCCTTTCAAATCCATCCTCCCTTCCTATTAGCAGATAGTGCCGGGGACCCTCCCTTGGCTCCTCCTACGGAGACGTACGGCAGCGACACCTCGCACTCTGAGCAGGATAGGGTCAATCGCCCCTGGCAATACTATTTCAGGAGGCTCCTGCTTAGAGCTTCCTGCCCCAGGACAGTGTTCCTTAATCAACTTAGCTCAATGGGCCAAATGCCTCCCAGTGGGACTGTGACCCACTTCCTACACAAATTAATGGCCTCCTTCCCAACACCACAACTTGCTTGGGCTTTAGCTCCAAGTTCTTCTCCTGATGTAATGAGCAGCAGCCCACCTTCGGCAGCAAGAGGGATTAGAATTCAAGGTGATCGATCTTTCATTCTCCATTACATGCAAATGGAACGGGGAGACAAAATGGCTTCCCAAGCCATCGAGCAAGATGGACCGCTTCGTGGACCGTTCCCCACTGGCCCTCCCCTAATGCAACTTGTTACAGGTGGGAGTCAGACCAAGAAGCAGTCCAGAATCCGGGCTGTGACAAGGATCCCTGTTAAGGGGAGGGGCAAGGCTGCTGAAAATGTCCCCCGGGTTCCGCTAGGAAGCCTACCGTATATGCTAAGAACTCCTCTGCTTCACCTTAGGCTGCTTCACGTTTTGAGTGCACAGTCCTGAGTTCAGTCGGCTGACCTGAGCCAATTCCACTCAGTCTGCAGAGGTATTGTGAAAATAAAATAGGGTAACACTGAATGCTGCGGTGGCTCAAGTGGTTAAGACGCTAAACTGCAGGCTGTGGAAGGTCGGTAGTTCAGCAGTTTGAGACCCGGGTGCCGCATGACGGAGTGAGCTCCCGTCTCTAGTTCCAGCTCCTGCCAACCTAGCTGTTCAAAAGCAAGAAATTGCAAGTAGATAAATAGGGACCACTTCAGTGGGAAGGGAACAGCGTTCCGTGCGCCTTGGTGCTTAGTCATGCCAGCCACATGACCACGGAAACGTCTTCGGACAGCGCTGGCTCTTCGGCTTTGAAACGGAGATGAGCACCACAACCCTAGAGTCGGATTCGACTGGCTTTCAAGCAAGGGAACCTTTACCTTTTAACACTGAATGCACAAGGATGTGATGTCTACCGAATGCCCCTTTGTAAAGATGACCTGACTGGGGAGGGGGGTGTCCAGTTCTCGGGCTCTCTTTTGCAAGGGTGCAAGGTTTGGCTGGGATGACCAGCTAAATATTGATTGGCTTCAGTGTGGTGTAGTGGTTAAGAGTGGCGGACTTGAATCTGGAGCGCCAGGTTTGGTTCCCCACTCCTCCTCCTCCATATGAAGCCCTTGAGCCAAGCACAGTTCTCTCAGAGGTCTCTCGGCCCCCACCTGCCTCACAAGGTGACTATCGTCTGGAGAGGAAGGGAAGGTGATTGTAAGCCGCTCTGAGACTCCTTGAAGTAGAGAAAAGCAGGCTATAAAAGCCTCCTCATCTTCTTCATTTATGCCCCACCTTTCTCTGTAATGGGGGACCCAAAGGAGCTCACATCATTCTCCTCTCCTCCATTTCATTGTAACAACAATCCTGTGAAGTAGTCTAGGCTGAGAGCAGGTGAATGGCCCAGGGTCAGCCAGCAAGCTCCCCTGGCAGAGTGGGACGTCAAACCTCAGTCTCCCAGATCCTAGTCTGACACTCTAGCCACCATATTACGCTGGCTTCTGGCCCATAGTCTTCCCTGACAATTAGTAGCACTGGAGACTTCTGAAGGGGGAGGGGGCCATGATAGCCAAGCTATATGCGTTCAGGCTGTGGGGTAGAGTTCCTGCCATCACTAGAAAAATAAAGAGTGTGACAGGTGCCCCTGCTGGATCAGACCAATGGTCCATCCTGCTTTACAAAGAAGTCAACCAGTTGCCCTGAATGGCCAACAGACAGAGCGCCGGAACCCGGGCCTTCCTGTACTGTCGCCTCTTAGAGCTGGTATTCAAAGGTCAATGTTTTCAGTTCTTGCTTTTCACTACTAAGAACTCAAAAGATGTCCCAGCATCCTCTAGCACACAGTGGCCAACCTAACGCGCCTGAGGGGCCTACAGGTGGGGCATGGAAGCCAAAAACTCTCCCCCCTGGACTGGTATTCAAAGGGCCACCGCCTCTGAACATGGAGGCTACCATTTGGTCATTGCAGCAAGTAGCCACTGATGAATCAATCCTCCATGAAAATCTTAACCTTTTTTCATATTTTTGCACATGTGTGTGCGTGCCCATGACTGGAAGTCAAGGCAACCTCCGGCGACTCCCACTGGGGCATGGAGGATGTTCAGAGAAGTGGCTTGATGGCCAGCCTCGGCCTCCCAGCCCTGGTATTCTCTGGAGGTCTCCCATCCAAGTACTTGCCAGGGTCGGCCCTGCTTCGCTTCCGAGATCTGACGAGATCGGGCTTGCCTGGGCTATCCAGGGCAGGGCCAGCTTACCCCTTTTCATGCCATCTATCAAGCATTTCTACTGCAGTCCAAATATTTTGGCAAGGCACATTGCGTGTTCAGACTACAAAACATGCCGAAGGCCATTGGGCCAGCCGTAGGTTAGGAGAGGAACCAACATGGTACTGAAGCCCTGGCACCCTGGCTGCCCCACTCCACATATTGCCCACCCATTTCCTAAGCGCACTCTGCAACCAAGACGACGAATTACCTACTTCATTTCTTCCTCAGTTACCTCTCCAATGGGGACTCAGAACAGCTTACAAAACCATTCTCTCCTGCTCTGTTTTATCCTTACAACAGTGACCTCTAGGTAGGTTAGACTGAGAAAGAGTGAAAGGCTCAAGGTCCACGAACTTCCGTGAGCTTCCATGGAAGAACGGAGACTTGAACTGGGGTCTCCTAGATCCTAGTCCGACACTCTAACCACTGCCCTGTGCTCGCTCACAAGAAAAGGGAACCAAGCTCAGCCCCAACTGCTAGGAGCGTCTGTGTCACGTGAAGGCAGGTCTGAAGTACCGTAACACTGTGCTGACTCGAGCTGCTGTTCCATATTTCCAAAAGAGCGGGGTGGCTTCACACAGAGGCCGAGAGCACCTCCCAACTCAGCTGCCGACTTCCACCTAGTGCTACGGCGAAGGGAAGGATAGACCACATTCATGCTTCGATATACAGAGGGACAGAAAGGCAGAGAAACAGCCCCAGTCTTACTAATTCACTCCCTTCTGCCTGATGCTGACACTCTTGAGCTGATCTGTCTGGAAGTCCCATTCTAGAAGCCGTTCTCAAGGCAAAGGATCGCCTCCAGGCTCTGCCACTATTTCTGGCTCTCAGGGAAAACAAAAGATAGCTGCAATGCAGAGGACCTTGTGAAGGATCACTTTTTATCAGCTGTTTCAGTTCACAACTCTTTGTTATGGTATCCAGGAGGAGGCCGTCAGAAGGCCTGGTCTGTGTTTAGACTACATAAGCCCAGAACAAGAGCCGGTGGCCCAACCCCACCCTCCCTCCTGCAGCCGGCCAAGAGCAGCACCAAATTTAAAAAACAAAAGGATACAACTTCTGGATGAGGTCATAGGCGTGCTTGTAGTTCTGAGTGAGAAAGCAGAGGGATACGGTAGTCACAGGGTTGTGGCACCAGGAACGGTAGAGACAGCAGAATAAATTGCGGCTCTCCTGGGAAAACAAAACAGTTAAGGTGGGGGCGTATACAAACCACCAAACAGGCCAGTCCCTGCTTCCAGCCACTAAATGTGATCCAAAACTAACATTCGTCTCTGTTGCTGCAATTCAATACCTTTGTAAGGAAGAATAAAGGGATGTTGTTCATACCACTGGTGCAAATAATTGCACAGGCAAGATGCTGGGCATTCTGTGCGTTTGCCAGGTGGCCACACAAGCATGGGATCTGGCTTTTAAAAAAATGTTTCTAATTCACATGATAGCAGAAAATAGTTTGAGTCACAGCTTGTGAGTATGTCCAATGAGATTTCCAAAGGAGGCATAGATAGAAGCCTTCTTGCTGAAGCTAATTGTGCCAATTCGGGGGGGGGAGAAGAAGAGGCCTTAACCCTCTTGCACACTGCCCATAGAACTATCCCTCCGTTCTTGTTTATATAAACTGAGGTTAGGGTAATCTGGAAATACTTTTAGAAGCCCAGCTGTGCTGCAAATACAACAGACATGTGAGTAGCACAGAACTCTGCTATTCACAGGAGAAGAATCCAGTGTGACTCTAAAGGTTGTTACTCTATGAACCCGGGGCCCCCCCCCCCCCCAGCAGCACTTTGGATCCTGTTTTCCTGCTTGACACCAACATGGGATCTGCTTTCTAGAACGGTTGGGTTCTGACAGGAGTGACTTCTGGTAGGAAAAGAAAATACAGTTTTGATACAATGCAACTGCAGAACCCACCAGTGTTGTCAAGGACCATGTTTTTCTTAAAGCTGTAAAGGAACAAAAGTCTCAAGTTTTATCACTTTCAGTCTCAAAGGCCTAATTCAAGACAATGCCATTAAACCAGTGCAGCATCTATCTGAATTAAAGGCCCCTGCAGACTCAAGGTCTGGATACAAGAAATCCGGTATCCAGAGCTGCATACATCCCCGGACTCTACTTCGTGACTGATTCGGTGCCTTCTGGCCTTCAGCATAAGGTAAATCAAGCACAGACCAAACAGTTGGCAGTGATCTACAAACAAAACCCTCATTTCAAGAGCACTAAAGCAGATAAGACACCAAGAAGCACAGTGTAGACACAAGGGCTCCTCAGCATTGATGGGAAAATAATCTTACAATGGTGCTAGAGGCTGAAGATCCCCTCAAAGACCACGCAGTTGTTTGTATGTGTCTGGGGTGGGGCAGAGCATTCTGATTTCCCCCATAAAACACTCAAGTGGTTTAAGGGTTGGGTGGGGCTGGAGAGAGAGAACAAGGACAAGAAAGCAACCCCCAAATACCGGGGTCTTCAGATCTTTGAGTTGGTTCCTCAGCTGGAAGAGTTCCGAAGACGTCAGTAGGATTGTGTTGAGGGTATGGACCATCGTGGAGGCAAACTTGAGATCCTCTTCCCGCAGCAGGATGTCCGCCATAGAGTGGAAGATGTTCTCTGCATTCAGGAGAAGACAGAGTTGCCTGCATGGTACCCAAGAAACAAAACAAAAAACCCAACAAAACAAAACAGAAAAAAACCCTAGGTTAGAAGCCCTCAGAAACAGGAGTTTGGTTTCTTTGTTTTTAAATAATTGTGAATGCAGGAGAAAAACAAACACACCCAAGCACCAAAGTTTGCTGCAGAAACATCTTGGACAAGATAAAGATAAAGAATACAAAATGAAAAGAATCCCTTATTTTTGCACTGCTTCTAAGCTTCATGCACTGAGCCCTTGAGTGAACTTGCACCAATGTACTCTCTTCCTACTGTTACCCTTGGGAGGCTATAAGAGAGCCCTTCTATCAACAAAGACTTGATAGCTCACAAAGCATCTCTAGGCCTGTGCAGACCGTATGTTCCCTGCAACCTGGGAGCCTGCCAACTGCACATCAGGCGTGTGTGGTCCCCACCATGCACCTGATATACATGGTCACCATACTGTGTGAATTGGGCAATACATAGATTTCCCATGCATGTACTGCCTCCCAGTTCACATGAACCTATCTGCAGAGGTTCTCTCTTACGGCTAACCTCTATCTTAATCAATGTGCCAATACCAATCCAGGGATGCCCAGCATCTCCTTTCACACATTTTCCTCAGCTTTCCATCTGCCCAGGCGGTTCGCTAACTCTTGCTGCTACAGAAGCTCAGGAGACACTTTATAGGTCCCCTCTCCAAAAACTTACTTGAGGAGTCTCAAAATAAAAAAAAAACACAATAAAAATAATAAAAACAGCATAAGAAACACCAGTATTGAATCATGCCATTAAAACAGCCCAGAACAATATTCAGCAGCCTAAAATGATATCCCTAAAACAATCCTCAGCCTGGAAAGAGACACAGCTAAAGAAGAGGGAAGTTCAAGATAAGGAAAAGCACCAGCAAGGCAAGCAGCACCAAGTACTGCTAGAACGAAAGCTTGAATTCTGTACTGTTTACATTTTTTATGTACCCCCCCCCCCCAAGTTATCCTTTCACACTGGGGTACTCATGTCTGAATCACACATCCTAGAATCTCTCTTGGCGGTGACTTCCCATAATTCACTGCAAGCCTCCCTACTATACTATACTGAAAGCAACTCCCCCAAGAAGTTGAAGCATCTTGGGAATGGGTTGGGAAAGCTCTGGCAAGCAGAGGACACTGTTCCAGGGGTGCGGGTGCCTGCCTTGATTCAACTTCCCCTCTTTAAGGCTAAACTATGCAAACAAACTCAGCTGGGGTGGGGAGTCCCTCGGAGACACTCCTCAGAATTTCAAAAAAAGGCAGGCCCAGGGCAAAGCACACTCTTCCTCCTCCATCTCCAATCTCTGCCTCCTGAAGTGACTTCTCGTGTTTTAAAGAAAGGGGCTGGAAAGCCAGTGCTGGGCATTCAGACCTCGTATACAGTTTGCCCCTCCTCTGCAAACGTAACCATTCACCAAGACCCCACGCAGCTCAGTCTTCTGTCTCCACGAACCAACCGGCTGGCTGCTTCCGGCAGGTTCGCAAGCTTGAAAGGATGGCGATGGCCAGAAGAAGGCTGCATTCTGGTTATTATTTATTTATTTTTTATTTGCTTTCAATTTGTATCCCGCCTTACCGGTATGAGCTGGCTCAAGGTGGCTTACACAGTTAAAATACAATAAAACCAATAAATACACTAAAATTACAATAAGAACAATTACATAAAGTGCTGTTATAAACAGATGGCGGGAATTTCTGTACATGGTCCGATGGGGAAAGGCCATAACTGGTGTTGTTTCATAGGGCTATGAGATGTTCGATGTACAAAGACTGTCAGTGGGGGCTCCTAATCGAAGGCCTGGTGGAAGAGCTCCGTTTTACAGGCCCTGCGGAACTGTAAAAGGTCCCTCATAGCCCTGATGTCCTCCGGGAGCTCATTCCACCAGTGTGGAGCTGCCACTGAGAAAGCCCTAGCCTGGTAATGGCCAATCTGGCACCTTTCGGGCCAGGGAGGGTCATGCGGTTTTGTGACCCTGACCTCAGTGCTCTCTGGGGCACATATGGGGAAAGGCAGTCCCTCAGGTAGGCAGGCCCCCAACCATGTAGGGCTTTAAAGGTCAAAACCAGCACCTTGAAACGAATCCGGTATGCTATAGGCAGCCAGTGCAATGCCTTCAGCACAGGCTGGATGTGATCTCACTAGTGGCTATCCCACTAGTGACCACTGGCACACCAGCCCGCAGGCAGCTGCCCACCCAACAGGAGAACCTTACAGCAGAAGGAGCATTCAAGTGAAAACTGGTCATGTTGGTAACAGCTGTAAAAAATGCAGCTAAAAGATCACTGTTGGTTTTCTACCACCATTTCTCAGTTGCTTCCATTGTCCTTCTCCATTGCGGGGGCACTGCTGCTTCCCAAGTGGAATCCTGTCACAGGCTGTCAAATGGTATTCCCTAGCAGCTACTAGGCCCCGACTTGGGTAGCCCGGGCCAACCTGATCTTGTCAGTTCTTGGAAGCTAAGCATGGTCAGCCTTGGCTAGTATTTGGATGGGAGACCTCCAAGGAATATCAGGGTTGTGATACGAAGGCAGGCGATGGCAAACCACCTCTGGATGTTTCTTGCCTTGAAAACCCTACGGGGTTGCCATAAGTCAGCTGTGACTGGACGGCAAGAAAAAGCTACTAGAAATACAAGGCAGTGCAGGGTAAGAAATGGCTATGAGCCTCCCCTTCCATTAAGGGGAGTCTAGAAGAAGATTCTCCCATTGCAATGAGTTTTCTGTTCTCGCGTTTGAAGCCGTCCCTATCTTCTCTGTAAATGTGCACGCTCATGAGCTTTCTAGCAACACTAAGAAAACGACACCATCAGGTTTTTAACAAGCGGGATCCTGGGTTTCCCCCAGCCACACAACAGCCACAGTTTAGGCTTTCCTTCATTTAAAAAAAAGCTGTTACTCATGGCTGCTGTGTGACTGCAGGGAACCTGACCCCAACTCGTTCAAAATCTGAATGTGCAGTTTGGCCCAAAGCAGTGCAAGTTTGCAAGCTGCAATCTAGACACCGTGGGGCAGCTGAATGAATGTCAGCTGGATTCAACCTGTCCTCTCCAGCCACAGCATAGTAAGAGGAATCTCAACAAGAAAGGGGGATTGTAAATGTAGTTAAGGCAATAAGTACACAAACTGGAAATGTTCCTTCTGTGGGTTCAGATCACAAGAAACCTGAAAGGGGAAGGAAGTACTCATTATTGATAACTTTTGTCACTGTTAGCTAAGAGTATGGAATTCAGGGAGTGATTCAAACGTCACAGTCAGAAAATCAGACAGGAAACGCAGTGTAGGAAGATCTCTTTTAAGGAAAGAGGTCCTCTTGGGTTTCAATCCAAAGCACAGCAAAAGCCTGCCACTGTGGAAAGGCACAGCAAGACTTGTCCAGCTTCACCTGATAAAACTGCCTTCTGTATGGCACTTTAGGGGTGGATCGCAAAAGTCCTGCAGAGCTATTTTATGAAAGGCAGATATACGAACATAACACATGCCCCTCAGGAAGAACACCTGGAAGATAAGGAGCTCAATTCATCTGCGACCCCCCCTTAACATCCATTAATGTCCATTCCAAAGGACAAATTATATAAGTGTCTCAGAACAATAGCAACGGCATGCACAAAGCTGCGATAAAAGCTACACCAATTTTATTTCATTTGTTCTTAAATATTTATCCAATACTAAACAACAACAACAACAAAAATAGGTATAAAGGGAGCAGGTCTACCCAACCATAAAAGCCCCATGGACTCTCTCACGTTCTGCTGCAAGTTCCATTCTCTAAGCCGATTTTAAAAAACAAAAACAAAAACCTATCCCCCCTCTGCAACTCAACATTTGACTACTGGAGGTTCTGATGAACAGGCCCAATTTGTGCCCAGCATCTAAATGGGGACAAAAATGGCACTGGGTGAGCATCCCTCAGGAAGTGCCAGAGTAGCACACAAAGGGTAAAAAAAACCACTGCCCACCCACCTTTCTGATTTGGTGAGGGGGATATGATTTGTGACCTTCACAAAAATGCCAGGCCAAGTGCTGTCCTCAATCCTTTTCCTGACACACAAAAGGCACTCTGAGGCTTTTTGTCCTTTGTAAATGTTTGTCAGGCACCCTCAGGCAGTGTTTACAGATGTTACTTCTGATTAACTACAAGCAGGTGCCCAAGGGTGAAGGAGTAGGTGGGTTGGCAGATGGCCTTCTACCCTCTCGGTGGAGCAGAAGGGAGATGCTGGGTTGGATCCGAGAGCTCTGCTCCACTAAGGGCAGTGCTTTCCTCTTCCCCTTCCTCTGTACCAAAGAGAAGAGCCACCATTACTGGGACAAATCAGTGGGATCCAACTCACTGCCATCTGACTATCTATAGTAGGAAGGGAAGAGGTTTCAGGAATCTGCCTAGTTACAACTATTTGCCTTACATTCTTTTTTGAAGTGGCATTCGTAAGATGGGTGATTACTTTTCCAATTTACATCCTGTCATTTAGCGGCCTCAGAACATGTACTATGAAACCACAAGAAAAATAAGGTTGAAATGTGCAGATATCCCAATTACGCCCAATAAAATATCAAAAGCACACGAACACACTAAGCTACCTTATACTGAATCAGACAGTCCACCATGGTGACTACCATCTACTCAGACTGGCAGCAGCTCTCCAGGGTCTTAGGAAGAGTGTGTTTCACATAATTTACTGCCTGGTCCCTTTAACTGGAGACAGTGAGGACTGAACCTGGGACCTTCTGCATGCAAAGTAGATGCTGTACCGTTGAGTCACGGCCCCTCCCGCAGCAGCCCAAACTGATTGCTGCCCCCAAAGTCCTCTGAAATAGGCCATCTTCCCAAGAGCCATGGCAGAGTAGGCCAAGGACTCAGAGGCAGTTCCAGGTACTAAATTCAGCTGAGTGGCCAGCACCTCCAAAGAGGGCTTACTTGCCAGCCTCACTTTAGATCAGTGGTTCTCAACCTTCCTAATGCCATGACCCTTTAATACAGTTCCTTATGTTGTGGTGACCCCCAACCATAAAATTATTTTCATTGCTATCATAAGACCATTGAAAATTTGTGTTTTCTGATGGTCTTAGGCGACCCCTGTGAAAGGGTCATTCAACCCCCAAAGGGGTCGCGACCCACAGGTTGAGAACCACTGCTTTAGATAGTCTCTTGTGCTCAGAGCCAGTGGCAAGGCACTGCTGGGACTAGCTCATGCCTAGGGAAACCTGGAGCTCAACATTCTGAGGCTGTTAAAAGTTTAAAACAATTCAAATTGGGCCTAGAAACTAGCTGAAGCTTTGTCAAAATGAATGCAAAATGCACCCTCCAATTGCCACCAGTTAATAAGCTAGCCGCCATTTCTGGGCAAGGGTATATTTATTCATTTATATACCACTTTTTTTCTCCTGAACTGATACACAAAGTGGCTTAGGACATCATTCTCCCATCCTCCATTTTATCCTCCTCATCAGCTGTGAGATGTAGCTTAGGTTGAGAGACTGTCCTGGTCACAAACCAAGCTTCCATAGCAGAGTGGGAATTTGAACCTGGGTCTCCCAGGATCCTAGTCCGACAACTCTATCCACTACAACACGCAGGAAGGTTATTTAGAAAATATAATTGAAAGCCAACAGGTCACTGTACCTCTCAAGAGAGTGTAGTTGATGAACAAAAATAAGTTGGTTGAAACTACACCTGGCCATTGATACTGTAGAAATATCTGGGGGGCAGATCTATATCTACGAATACCCCCAAAATGTGCACTTGAGCCTCTAGGAGGAATGTGATCCCAATCCCATACAGAACTAGCAAACTGTCTGGGTTAAACTTCCATCAAGATCTCCAACTTTGGGGGGCTGTCAATTTACTCTGATTCAACCACAACTATTTCTGCTGTTCCCCCTGGAACCAATGAAAAGGACAAACAGAGTCTGCTATCATCAGCACAAGAGTGTCACTTTACATTTTAGATCAGGGTGTCAAACATGCGGCCTGGGGGCTGGATGAGGCCCCCGGAGGGCTTCTATCAGGCCCGCAGTGGAACTGGCTGTCTTCTGCTTCTTCTTCCAGTTCTGCTGCTCCTGCGTCATCATAGGTTTGCAGCTTACAGATACGCACCTGAACAGCATACTCAAGATTGCAACAGCACAGACATTTTGATGCAATAATTCAGAGCAAGAGGTGTCAGTTAGCAGACCCTGTTAAATAAACAAAATATTGCAAGAGTGCTGTTTTAAGCGTGGTTTTATTTTAAGTAAAAAAAAAACCTTTGTGTTTGTGTCCTTTATAAAGTTTATCTCTCTGCTACCTGCCATTACATTTTATGACACACATGGCCTGGCCCAACAAAGTCTCATTTATGTCAGATCCGGCCCTCATAAGAAATGAGTTTGACACTCCTACTCTAGATTGATTAATTTGCAGCACTTCTTGGAGCCCTAGATTCTGCCCATGCGAACAGCAGACAAGAATCGGATCTCCACACCAATGGATATACTCGGGTAACTCAGTAGATTTTGTTTTGTTTTGCAGAATCCAACTGGCTATCACGCTGGTGATTAAGGAAAAAAATCCCACCCTGACCTGGCAAGCCCGATCTTGTCAGATCTCAGAAGCTAAGCACGGTCAACTCTGGCAGGTACTTGGATGAGAGACCTCTTTGGATACCAGCAGTCGGGAGGCAGGGGCAGGCTTTATTCAGCCACCTCTCTGAATATCCTCCAGGCCCCCAGTAGGGGTCAGTCGCCAGAGGTCGCCATGACTTCCAGGTGCACACACAGACATATGGACATATGAAAAAAAAAGAAAGAAAAAGGAAAAAAAGGGGGGGGATTCCCCTTCTCTAGGGTCAGATGGAGGAAAAAAGCATTTCACTAGCTTGGCTTACTAGCTTGAGCCTTCTGTTTGAATAGTTCCACTGAACTGTGACCCCTGCAAGCACCTTGGGCAGTGGTTCCTTTCCGATTTCTGTTCACTAATGCAGGACATGGAAAACCCTGCAACTTAGGGGAACAACAGAGACGTTTCCACCACCAAGCAACTGACTGAGAGGCTTAAAGGCTGGTTTTTATTATGGGGGTAACTCATTCCCATGAAATGATCTCAAGAACATGCCCCAGACATGCTGCTGAAGCCCCCCCTCCTAGCAGCCTGAAGCAGCTCATATGGAAAGAATCCCAAAGTATGTGACGGAGTCTTCTCTTCCCCTGGTCTCAAACCTAATTGGCACCATATATGAGAGAAATAAAGTCATGCTCTGCAATGAGTTTGGGGAAGCACAGCATCCTTTGCCTGGCTCCATTTGCAGGCCTCTGCCGGTGCAAGATCCCCAGTCGGGAGCCTCTTGCATTTTAAACGGGCCTCTGCAATTTTAATGATCTCTGAGAAGGAGGGGGAGGAAAAACCCAACCTTAATGAACGTCAGTGCACTTTGGGAAAATGGTTTCTTCATCGTTTCTGCTTGGGACCAAGTGAATGGCTATTCTTGGGACTTCAGGAGAGGCCTTTTAATGAATTATTATTCTGTGCTGGAAATAGATCAAAATCAGGGCTTAGAGCCTTCAGAAGAGCTGAAAGAGAAAATTGATCAAGTTCTGGCTGGGGTAACTTGAGGGCAACAAGCTCTGTTGGGTTGCTGTTTCCCATGTCCTTTGAATGCACAGAGCTGCAAAGCCAAGCTTGTCAGAGGCAGTGGGGCTTTGTGTCAGGCGTCCTCAGACAAACCCTGCAGTGCCGCAGCGGGCTTGGCAGAGAGAAGGAAAGAGAGAGCACACAAACGCATACCCAGGGAAATCTGGTTTCCTGTTTCTAGCACTAAAAACCTTAGGAATTCTTAGGGTTGTTAAGCAGAACATTCCTTCCACGACCCATCGAATCTCTGAGATAACATCTTTGGCGGTGGGGGAAGGGCAAGGAGATTGAGAGTCAGCAAAGCTGGCGGTGGAAGGTGGCAGAGGGCAAGCAGGGTTCTGGGCAAATGCAGCAATCAGTTGGCACACGGGGCATCTGAAGTGGGGGGAAGGAGCAGATCACTGGAAGTTGATGGCACGGGTGAGCTCGAGCAAGTTCATCCTGGAAGGTCCTCAGCCCACCCTCCACCAGCATGTAAAGCATTCTTGTTCCTGCTGTCTCCCAAACTGGGTCACCACTCAGCCCATTTCACAGACAGAAAGCCTCTGTTGCCTGCCTCCACTTAAATATTCTTACCTTGCCTTTTCTTTGAAAGGGGCTGGAATTCAGCTCCAAGCCCACCATGGCTCTTGGTAATTTGATATAAGCAAAGTGTTTTAAAAATTATACCACTTCTCTTGTTAATTCAAATCAGTGATTGTCCCTGGGGGACATGAAGGAAAGCAATGAGCAGGAGGTAAGGCTCTGCGTGAATTAGGGGGAAAGAGAGAGAGAGTATATGTGTGATTAGACAGGATCAGGATCAGGCCCTGTTAGTGAATTGTCTGGAAGCTTATAAAGCAAAGGAGATCAAAACAAAGCACTCTGTAAAAAAAATCAAAAGCTTGCCTTTGATTATGGTAGGAGACCTTGCCTTTCATGTTTGTCTTACCCCACGCTTGGTTTGTGCAATTAGGAATTATCCTAGGGTGACGAGTACCAGACCCAAAGATCCCAAGAAACAAATCCCATTGCAGCAGGATAGAGAAGAGGCGACATGAGCTCTTGAGGGCTGCTTGACACATGTTGCCTTTCTCTACAGGGCTGTCCTGTCAAGCAGCCCGAACGCTGCTTTTCCTATCCCTATGATGTGGGGTAATCTCCTTTGGAGCCCACCAATGTGGACTTTGGTGTCTCCACATGGAATTGGCTTCCTAAGATACCTGCTAAACTCTTTCAGGTCCAGCACAACCTGTAGTCTTCGGTACAATGGGAAAAAATCTATTCAACCAAGAATGATGCTAGGATCTGACACCACAGCAATCGGGCAATGAGAGACAGCTGCAAATGTTGCCTGGAGCTTTTGAGGCTTGCTGCCCATTGTGGAATTGATGAACCAGGTCCTGGGTGCCTTTGTCAGATCCCAGAGCATGCCCTTTCAATACGGTCTCCCATCACACAGATGTGTCTGTTGGCTGTTGGCTTCTCTCCATTTGTGGGTGAAACTACAGGAGCTTCCTCTGGTGAAAAGGATGACAGATGCCTTGTACAGTTGGGTGAAGTCAGTGTTAAAGACTCTCTTTATGAGTACTGAATGAGTACAAGATATGGATGCTTTGAGCAAAGTGACCATAAATTTATCCCGATGCCTGAGAATATGGCAAAGACAACGAACATAGAAATCTGTAGTGGAGCTCCTAGATGACCCCAAATGAAAGGGAGGAATTGCTCCAGCGAGGGCCACCCAAGGAGCTCAGTGAGCAGTTCTGCTTGCAGACACATTGGTATACATAATCATGCTTATGTTCCTCTGGAAAATGTACCCACCCACCCTCACACACACTATGGGCTCTTCCCGTGTTACTAGTTTAGCTGAAACAGAAATGTCAGCCTCCCTGGAAAGCAACTGCTTCACCTACCTCAAAAACTTAGACTTAACAGACTGGCCTCTGATGGTGCGCTGGGCAGGTTGCAGTCTGGGACACAGCAGGCTTGCTGCCTCATGTCTCCTTTGCTGCTACTAATGGGGTGGATCCTATACCTATCCTACCATTCTAGTGAGCAAATTTTGGAGCCTTCCTCCAACTTAAGTGGAGGATATTCCATTGGAGCAAGAGCCACTTATATTGGAGGAAAGTTCCTTAGGCTGGAAGAAGGCTTCAAACTTTGTTCGGTGGAATGGTAGGATGAGCTAGGATCTCCCCCAGTGACTGAGGAGATGCTCGGACCTCTGTGTCTCTGGGCTTTGCATTCTTGTTCCAGCAGGAGGCAAGAGCAATCCCACGGCACTCCAGAAGCATTCCTGTCACTCCCTCATTCCTGTCACCAGCAAGCAGGGACATTAGCGGGGACATTTCAGGAGCCAAGAATTTTAATGTTTTCAAGCCTAGGAGGGAAGGCAAGCCACAGCCCACTCTCTTCCTCTTCCGAGAGAGCTCCTGAAAGACTTCCCCGTTCTGTTAAAAAGAACATGGCCCACTGCCAACTGGGTTGGAGCACCTACCCTCTTGTCAAATTGGAGTTAGGCCTGGTCATCCACCAGAAGAAGAAGAGTTGGTTTTTATACCCCCACTTTGCTCTAACCCAAAGCATCCCAAAGCAGCTTACAATCGCCTTCTCTTCCTCTCCCCACGACAGTCACCTTGTGGGGCAGGTGGGGCTGAGAGAGTTCTGAGAGAACAGCAACTGGTCCAAGGTCACACAGCAGGCTTCATGAGGAGGAGGAGAGGGGAACCAAACCCGGTTTTCCAAATCAGAGTCTCTTAACCACTACGCCATGCTGGAGGTGGTACTATCCTGAAAGCGGACCTCCTCCATGAGAAAGTGCAGACATTCATTCTGAATGGTTACTAGCAATGCTCCCTCTAAGCTGTGGAGTCTTGTGAGCAAAAATTGTACTTTGGGAGCTACTGGCATTAAAATTGTGAGCAAGCGATTTGGCTACTGCGTGAATTAGTTTGCTCTCTGCTGCCTGAGCCAAGACAAAAATGTGTGAGCCGGAGGCTAAAAAACTGTGAGCTAGCTCACACTCACTCAGCTTAGAGGGAACACTGGTTACTAGTCCATGTTCACAGCTACCAACCGTCATCATGCAGCCACAGCAATGCAGACTTCTAGGCCCTTGATCAAGATTCCTCAAAACTGTTCCACATTGTTTTGAGAAGCTGTAGTCAGGATCAAATGTTATAGCAGCAAGAACTGCTTGGAAAGCTTTCTAGGAAAAGCTGAATGAGCAGGCGGGGGGGGGAGGGGAATCAATTAAGGATGAGCCCTCCAGTAACTAACTCTCCCTACACCTACACTTCACAGCAGCAAGAAAAAAAAAAAAATGTTGGTTCCCTCCCCCTCGATCAAAATGGAAGAAACATTTCCCATAAATAGAAACACTGACATTTCACTGGCGTGCGTCTTCCTCCCTTCAAGCAGGCACTTGAAAGTAAACGGCTCGTTAATAGCAGGCCTGCTTTTGATTAGCAAGGGAAGGTGGCTTGGTTTTTCTTTGAGATCCCCCCCCCTTGTGGCCCTGGAAACAGCTCAGATGAAAGAAATATCACACACACACACACACCACCGCTATCCTATACAGTCATGGATGCTACAGCGCTTTGTTCCCTTCTGAACTTCCATCAATATAATATTTTAATACAATCTGCAGTGTGGCCGTATTTAGAATACAGTGTACAGTCTTTAGGAGGCACAGAAAACGGAAGTCAAAATTATCAAGATATTGGAGGACCTTTCCTACAAAGAAAGATAGAAGTGTTTTGGAATTGTTAGTGCCTATCCTAGTATGCGAGGAAGTGGGAAAAGAGGCCGATTCCTGCAAAGCACACAGAGGAACGTTCCTTTCTGGCATGGCTCAAGGGAGTGGCCTTTGAAAGTTTGGGACTGCTGGACAAGTCTCAGGACCATTCTTGGCCTTTTGGTACCCATTTCAAGCTCCACACGCAGCGGGAACTCTGTAAGCACAATGGACTCTCTCTTGACATGTGCACAGAGGCTGGGTAGAGGACTTTACACGGTTTACACAGGAGACTGTTGCCTTGGTGAGGCACTGTTTCCATCAGGGCTAAGCAGTTGCTTCTGAAGCACACACATCTGCTAAGGTAAGCTTCTTCTTTCACCAACAGAGAACAAGACAGGATCCAGCATTTGGCCAACAACGTGACCCAAACCTCCATGGCTACTGCAGGGGAAACGATCCTCTTTGGTTTTTACAGTAGTAGGCCTGATTACTGTTCTAGCTTGCAGGACAGGACTGTAATGAGGACCCTTGGTAGGTCCTGTATTTTCTTCTTCTTCTTCTAATACTGGAAACAGCCAGCATGGTGCAGTGGTTTAGAGTGACAGACTCTAATCTAATGATTCCCCACTCTTCCTCCACACAAAGCCTGTTGGGTGACCTTGGGCCAGTCACAGTTCTCTCAGCACTCTCTCAGCCTGTTATAGAGAGATTAAGGGAAGGCGATTGGAGGCCCCTTTGAGACTCCTTAAAGTAGAGAAGGGGGGGGGACTCTTCTTCTACTAACCAGGGAGACTAAAACTATGAGTCCTCTGAAATCTAACAAGAATCTCTTGTTGTCATACTTAGGTGATGAAGATCCACCTCAGGGCAAGTCCTGAAAACATCCAGAGAGCCTTTTTTAAACAGTAAACATTTCCTTACACCTCAAGGTGATAAACCTTTGTGCTGGCTTTTCCAGTGCTCTACTTGAAGCATCTACTGAAACGATTTGTGGCAACAGTAAGACATTGAAATCTGGGGGCGCCTCAAATACAAAAAGGCTGAATCAGAAATGCTTTTGCTGATCTCTGACTCCACCTGGAACCTGGAAGAGATCCCCTCAAGTGTCAATTTGTCTCGGGGCTACAAGAGTTAATTGGCAAAACAGCCCACTAAAGAATTGGCTGATTAATTGCTGGCCATCCATTTTAAAACCGGGAAGGCAGATATTACTACTCAGACTGACAGTCACCTTTTAAAAGGCTATTTTGGGTCTGGTGTGTTACAACAATAAGACACAGAAAGAGAAACAGGAACAGTGGCTGCCTTTTAGACAGAGATATTTGGCTTATTCAATTGCACGTTACCTTAATGTGTCTTACATGGCTGCACACTGACTCATTTACTGTCAGCTATGCTGCCATGGGGGTTGGGGAGTTCATTCTGTGTCTTGTTAATTGCTATTGCATTCCTATCCCTCTCGTTATGCCTTTACTGAAACGCTTATCTCTACAGATGTGCAGGAGGAGGTTGTGTTGTCTAGAGAACTCCTATGTACCGTGAGAGACTCCAAGTTCTCAGCTTTAGCCACCTAACGGTAGCCTAATTTATCCCGCGCGCGGGAGGGTGCCTAATTGGCCAATGCCATGGGGGGGGGGGTTGCATACGAATACCCTATATCCTATTATGCTCGACTGGCTGTGGCCATTCTTAACAGTGCCTATGTTACTGCATCTATAGCTTTGCAATAAAAGTATAACCGTTCCTGAATGTGTGTACTTCGTTGTTAGCTGTGGGTTCTGACATTTACTTACAGTAAAATAAGTAGGAGCTGATCCGTCAACTGAAATCTTTTCAAGCCTCAATAGTCTTTTTTTTTTTTGCACAGTATCTTTTATTAAGACAGACCCAAAGTGATTGAAAACAGTGTGCAAACAGACTTTGAGTACTCTAAAACTTTGTGTCAGGTTGGATGCTAAATACAAAACGGAAGGATGAGCACCCTAATGGCCAGGGTGCCAAGTCCCCCCCCCCCGCTCACTCCACAGGATGCCCACAAGATACTCGACCCCGATGGGCAAAGGCACAGCTAACCAGCCTCAGATTGTACCCTGGAATGCCAGAAAGGAAAAGCATAAAATGGATAGGTCCCATTTCTTCCTCCCAGTGTGCCAGGACAGTCCTGTGCACGCCAGGCTAATGGCCCTGGAGAGAAACAGGGAATACACTGTGTTGAAAGGAGACTCTCCTGGGCATAATACATTAGCATCAGCGAGGCATTCAAAAAAGGCGCTTGTGTCTCAGAAACCTGGTCTGCGGATCCCTGTGTGATCAGTTTATCTTATGGATGATACAATCCAAGGTTGTTGCTTTTCAGGGTATTCTTTGTAAGGAAAAGGGTTTAGCAGTTGGAACAATAAGTGCAAGTGATCCCAAACAATTTAAACACCAGCATCTCAGTCAAGGCAAGCATATGATTAAGTGCAAAATCATAATAAATTCCAAATCCTGATACAGTTCTTTGTTCAAAATCAGTTATTACTTGACAAGACTAGGAATGAGGGGATTTCTGTGCTGCTACTATTCTACATTTCCCCACTTTTCTAGCAAGAAAGCAGGATTCTAAGAAACGGATGATCGATTTTACATCACAACTAAGTTAATATTGCTCTCTCGCTCTCTCTCATTTAAACTGCCTTCTGGAAACAAAAATATTTTTATTCATTTCCAATAGAAGCACAGCAAAGAGCAGAATTCCCTAAAAATAACCACGTTTCAAAAGTTAATCCTCAGAAATCAACAACAGCCTTTAAAATCAGACTCCATGTATCAAATTCACGGAAGCCTTCTTTTTAATGTAAAAAGATAAACTTGTCGAAAATATCTAACATTTCAGGCTAACTATTACAAAGAATGCAGCAGGTCACTTGTTTCTCGGAGCCCTGTGAATATTTATGGCACCTGAACAGAGCAGACACAGTCTGGCTGAAGTGGAACAATGTTAAGACCTATGCACTTCAAAGAGAAAGATGGGGCCTTGGCTTAGAATTCTGGTTTCGATCTCTAAAAGGGGGTAAGTGATCAAAGATATGTGGGGACATTTTCATCATTTGCTGCCGGCACTGGGAAGAGCCAGGAGTCGTACACTCTCCATCTGCCTGAGAAAGAAGAGTTCCCTCCTAGGGCTAAAACACCTGGTGCTACCTGGCTGTTGTTGCCAGGCAGCGTCCATCTGGGGCAGAAGCTGTTTCGCTCACTGCCATCACAATCTTTCAAAAGCAGCAGCCAGGGCAAGAGGGCAGGGGACGTGTCCTACATTCTCCCCTGCCTGCTCAGGGCCTTCATCACTTGCCACTGCCTGTTTAACATGCCTCCATTTTTTTCACTGTGAGCTACCTCGGGAGCCTGTGGGGAAGAAAAGTCACATTATGAACATTTATTTCCTTATTTAAATTATTTAACCACAAAGGGAAAACACAGCGGGCAATTATTCCCACAAAGCACACAAAAGATAAGCTTCATAGCGATGACATTAGGAGGATTTAAAAACAAAACAAAAAAACAGGGGCGCAGGCGCTCCAGAATTGTATTTATGTTCATTGTGCTGACAATTTTCTTGACTATAGTTATTAGAGATGCTGGTGTCATTCGCTCATTTCTGTTTGTGTCTTGGGCTTTCCCACCCAACAGGGATGAAATTTTCAGGGACTGTAACCCTTGGCCCTGGGATCACCCCTGCCAAGTTTCAAGCACAAAGGAGAATAGGGAACTAAAATTCTCCCTCGCACAGCAGGCAGAGGGAGGAGTTTGGCAATCCCAGGAGGCCAGCAGAATAGGCACAGGGAAGCCTTTGGCACTAGAAGGAAAGCTGGCAGAGTTGTACAGTGGGTACAGAAGCTTGCAGTTGGCACCAAGAAGGAAGACGCTAAATCATAAATTCTCTCACATAGATCTGCAGTTTCAAAGCAACAATGACACAAAATGAGCAAAGGCCCCATAAAAGCACAGGCTTCTCAGATAAATCATACGACACAAGCAGAAAAAATGACAGTACTTGCATGCTTAGATAGAATTCAAAAAGGACTCCTTGACAATGCAGTGCCTGGCAGAAATGCTGTATAAAAACAACCTATCTACACGCTCCTCTGATCAACACAAGGTTACCTTCTGACTTTGCTCTCTCCTTACTGCCTTCAACCCAAAACAGTGTCAGCAAGGCACAAGAACAAAGAGAATCAACCGTCTCCTCATTATATTCAAATCGTATTGATTTCCCCATTTGGACTAGGCACGATAACTGTATTAAAGACAGGATTTCAATTTACATCAGTTCCAAATATACATCACCATTTTATTTTAATTTTAAGACAATTTTTTAGACAATTCAGCTACTACCTCGAGGTGACATCAACCATACTACCAGTCCAGATCCTCAAGAAATTCAGCTGTTCAGAAATGTGCTTCTAATGTCTTTGTTTCAAGTCCTCAAGACTGCCTTTTCTGCCTGGCTGTAAAAGAAGAGATTGGATTTATACCCTGCCCTTCACTACCTGAAGGAGTCTCAGAGTGGCTTACCGTCTCCCTTCCCCTTCCCACAACAGACACCCTGTGAGGTAGGTAGGGCTGAGAGAGCTCTTTCAAGGACTGCTCTTGAGAGAACAGCTCTGAAAGAACTTGCGACTGACCCAAGGTCATGCCAGCAGTTGCATGTGGAGGAGTGGGGAATCAAACCCACTTCTCCCAGATTAGAGTCCATGCTCCTAACCACTACACCAAACTGGCCTGCCGAACACACACTTTCCTGGTCAGACCAATACTGCAACCAAACCTTACTGGGAAGTTTTCCCAGGAATCTAAAGTGACCCTATCTTGTGTGCCATTCCCCAGACTGGGGACAGGCCTCAGGCTACATGTCAGTCAGCAGCTCTTAATAGTGAGAAACCTTCTCCCTTATGCTCCGGTTATGAGCATGGATTTGGGCCAAACTGGAGAGCAGTTTGTGTGCACATGTCTCCCTGACCTCACACAGTAACTGCTAACAAAAGGGCTGATGGCAGGAATACCCAAGATAGCATCAGGCATGGCTCCTCTTTAGTGTGCCACATACAGAACTGTACCATAAGCTGGCTGCAGTTTACATGCATGAGACGGAAGTCCAATGCCTCTTGCTGGCCAAGCTGTTAAATGCCTGTGCAAGTTGTCCCATCCCCCTTTAGTAGATCATCTTCCAGGACTGGCATCTCAAGATTTCAAGCGGCACATTCATGCTGTACCAAGAGGGGCAGCTGCAGTGATGCCGGGCTGTGTGTCACTGGAGAGGGTGCCTCCTGCCTCTCATCCCGACCAATGGAAGAGTCTGCAAACACCACAGATTCCATTCAGCTATTTATTAGCCGCCATTCCTGGCTGAGGGCCAGGTCCCTTTGTTCAGCACCCAGAGGGTTTGCCTACCTTGAAATGGGACACTGCACGGTGAGGACAAAACGCCTGCTTAGCACCAGAGCAAACACTGTCGGAAACCAGCTTTTGCAGCCCCTGTGTCAGCTTTGCCAGGCACAGCTGGCCACTTAGGAAACCTTGCTTTAAGCAACTGAACATAGGCAGCCTTATTTCTGCAGTTCCCAGTAGCTGGCGGGGCCAAATCCTGCACCCAAATCTGATTGAAGCCCCCTTTCACAACAGTGGTGGCATTCAGCTGAGTAGTCCTGAAAGATATTAAAGACCTTCACTGCTGCCCTGTTAAAGATCACATCAAATCTGGAAATACCCAGATGTATCACTGGATCCCTCTGGAGACTATCACCTTTCATAAAAAATAGTTGCGTGAATAAGATTGAAGAGGCACAAAAAGAAACGAGACTGCGATTCTTCTCCCAGCCTTGTACCACTGCTAACCAATGCTCCCTCTAAGCTGTTAAGTCTTGTGAGCAAAAATTCTACTTTGTGGGCTACTGGTATTAAAGTTGTGAGTGAGCAATTTGGCTAGTACACAAATTAGTTTGCTCTGGAGCCATCCTTCCTGAGCGAAGTCAAAAATGTGTGAGCCAGAGGCTAAAAAACTGTGAGCTGGCTCACAATAACTCAGCTTAGAGGGAACACTGCTGCTAACCTGGGTTAGGAGTACAGGAGACTATTCCTTTGGGGTCCAGGGTCCGGCATTACCCAGTCTCCACCAGTTCATCACAGCCATGTTTATTGGCTGGAAGAGGAACCCCTGCTGGGTTGGGGAGGGGGAAGAAGTGCTTTTGGTTACAACATTCCAGAAAGGCAAATGGAGGCGACAGTGGGGGGGCCAAGGGGCAAAGCACAATTAAGACAGCCAACACTGACCAGGTAGACTTCCGGCTACTTTTCCATCCTGCCTGTCCTGTGATGACATCCTCCACTTGGCTTTCTAGAGACAGCCTTGAGGGTGCAAAACCTATAGCGCCACTGCAGGCAACTCTCATCTGATGGAGCTCAGAGATCCACACAGGCTGCCATCAGTAATGAAGAGTAGAGTGTATGTGTGTGTAGGGGGGGAGAGTCTTTAAAACCAACTCTATAATCTAAAGGTCTATTAATTTGTGCATGCCCAAAGGAGTGTGGATGCTGTGGGCAAAACACCAAAATTGACCACAGACTTGCTACTGATGGGGAGGGGGCAGACAATGACATTCTGGAGCAGTAGGATTCTACTGACATCCACATTTCCCATAATTCTTTAACTACAGCTACGCCAATTTACAACTAATGGATCCCTTCTGTCAACCAGAAATCAAGCAGGTTCTCCTCCCCTCCATTTCACCTTCACAACCACACTGTGAGATACGTAATTATTGTACAGATCAACTATTTTCCACACAGGTGAGTGGTTTAAGTTGTGCTTCCCTGAGCTTTCCATTGCAAGGAAGGGGATTTGTACACCCTCCTTTAAAAACCGAGGCACTCTGTGTTTGCAGTGTCCCTAAAGACTTTGTTTTGGCACCTGATGTACAACACAGCATGCTCAATCTAAATCTTGGCCATGGATACAGGGCTTTGTTGTTTTCTAACACTTGTGGTGACTGAATACCTCGCCACCCACATCCAGCTCAACTCCTGCCTTGTGTTCCATTATCTTCACTGTTAAAATCTTACCGGCCTCCTTACAAGGATTCTGCAGGGCTCATTGGATTCAGTATGCAAAATCCTAACACTAGAGGCGCACAGAAGGAAAAAGAAAAGCAGTTGTAACCAGTAGCTTCTCTTTCTTCTATACTTACAGAAGTCACAATTTGCCTTCACCTTTCAAAAAACTCGTTGCTAGATGGCTGCTTATAATTTCGCACTCATGGCAGCACAACAGACTCTGAATAAGCCCCAAAGACCAACACTGAAGAGAGTTAAGAGAAATCCAAACAATGCATTGTGGAAGTAAACCAAAAACTATCCAGGCAGCCAGTCCCACAGAGCCACCCATTTTGTTTGCATTCTGCATCCTTAATGTAACATTACCTGTTACAAGTGGCGCCTTTTGCAGACAGAGACAAATGTGCCTAACGGCTGCCTTTCAGAGTCACAGGGGAAGAATGCTAGTTCCATTTTTTCCTTTGTCCCAGCAAACTGGTACAACCTGGAAAACCTATTTCGCACCCAGCACTGTCTAAATGAATCCCATCACACCCTGTTCCCCATTTTAAGACTACAACAGCTGATCCCGGGCTTAGTCACCAAGCCTTGAAACAACTTATTTTTTTCTACCTTAGTGCTGCACAGAACCACCAATCTGATGAAGACTATGCAAGTTTACACAAATTTGTGATGTGCATGATTTTGTGATAGTGTTATCTACGATTAGGTATTTGTGGTGGAAAGAGCCATCAAGTCACAGCCAGCTTATGGTGACTCCCTGGGGTTCTCAAGGCAAGAGATGTTCAGAGGTGGTTTGCCATGGCCTGCCTCTGCACAGCAACCTTGGAATTCTTTGGTGGTCTCCCATCCAGATACTAACCAGGGCTGACCCTGCTTAGCTTCCAAGATCTAATGAGGTTGGGCTAGCCTGGGCCATCCAAGCCATGGGCTGATCACATCATTGCAATACCTAAAAAAGGGCTGTTACACAGCTTTTGTTTTTTCAATATCTGTGGACCAGGCCCAAACCAGAATTTGCAATCAGAGCTGACATCCTAAAATCCAAAACAAAACAAAAACACAAGAAAGCTGCCTTCAAGCCAACAGCTAGGCAATCAGTTCAGCCATCTGATCTCAGCAAGAGCCAATTCAGAGAATCATTGCAATCCTGGGGTCTTCTCCCCACAACAGACTATCCGTGCCTCATTTTAATTACCCAGTGTGAGCACACTACAGAAGAACATACTGATGAAGAATAAATACCTTGGTATTCTGGTCACAGCTGTGGTATGGCCACGTTTTTCATAAAAACCAGGCAAAGCAAACAACCCTGCCTGTCTAATTCAAGATCAATACCTGCATTTTCATGACAATCTAAAGAGCTGTTTTTACAACTACGAGCAGGTTTTAAAAAAACTGACCCGGGGTCTGTGTGTGGATTGTGTACAGGAAATATAAAAGGCACAAAGGCAGCAGACCAGTTTAGCAGTTGCTCTCCCCACCTTTGCAATGGATAAGAGAAACCATCAGTGAAACCTCTACCAATTAGCCAGCAGTTCATACCGAAGGGAAAGTAGAAACATCCCCCACCAAAATGCCTGACTCCAGTACTAGAAGACTAGACTGAGAGCCTGACAGGTTACCTGCCTGAAATCAGCCACCTTTAAAGAGCCACTTAGATTCTAGGAGGATGAACAGCTCACCCGGGCTCCTATCCCTTCCTCAACAGCTGCAATCCCTCAGGCATCTGCAGAGATAACTGCTCCCTGCAATTAGTGAGAGGGAAGGAGGCACTCTAAAGTAGAGAAAATGCCCTAGCCTGAAATGCATTTTTTCCAGCCCCAAAATATGAAAATAATAATTTTCCATCTTTATTGTAGCTTCTATCAGCCCTTAGCAGCATACCCCTCAAGGCAAAGGAAACCATGGCAACGCCACCAGCACTTGGTTTAAAATGTGGACAGTTTCGCTGTGCCAGATTTCTAATGCTAGTTTTTAAAGCTAGGGGGGGGGGCCCTGCTTCTGTCCTCTGGGCATAACAGGGCCTTCATGGTGACGGCCGCCAGCGCAAACACAATTCTCCTTTCAAGGAAGCCTGTCCCGGCCCCTCCCTGCCTGCCTTTAGGAAGGGCTGCAAGACGCTTACACTGTAGGACGTTCTTCATGATTTCAGCTGAGCTCTTTTTTGCAGGATAAAAATGAGTGACTGTATAAAAGCCTGAAAACACACACTTGACTCTTTAGGACAGAGGAGAATAGGATTACAGATTCTTTTTTTTTTTTTTTAATCAAACCATAAAAGTTAAAAACCATACTCGCAAAGTTTTGCTAGTACTTCATTAGAGAGCCAGTTTGGTGTAGTGGTTAAGTGCGCGGACTCTAATCTGGGAGAACCGGGTTTGATTCCCCACTCCTCCATTTGCGCCTGGCTGGATGACCTTGGACAAGCCATAATTCTGGCACAGCTGTTCCTGAAAAAGAGCAGTTTCTGTCAACTCTGTTGTGGGGAAGGGAAGGGAAAGGAGTCTGTAAGCCGCTCTGAGACTCCTTTGGGTAGTGAAGGGCGGGGTATAAATCCAATCTCCTCCTCCTCTTCTTCTTCAGATTCTGTGGAATGAGTTGGATGTGACAATAAAGCAAACCACAGCCTCCACTTACCGATAGGACAAAACCCATGAAGGCAGGAAGAGATGGTGGCATGGGGGGGGCACTACCGGGAGGCCTGCAAAAGGCCAGGAAAGTTGCCTTGTCTTCTAGAGGCACCGTTTGCTTGAACTGCCCCTCTGGCACTCACAAGCAGAATACACAGGGCAGCACTTTGCGAGGAAAAGCAGAGTTCCAAAAGGCTGCCTCACCGACTCTCTCAGCATGGGACTGTTAACGTGGGGTTGATCACTCTCTATCCCACTGAGCTGAAGGATGCTTCTGTGCTCTTTGGGCACTTCTTGTCACTGGCCCCCAAGGCACCAGTTTCTTAACTCCACGAGAAAGGGACTCATAGTCAGCAGACTCCGCTAGATTCCATCTCAGAGAGGCACACACTCCTTTCAGGCCGACAGCTGTGGCCTCATTTTCATGGCAGTCTGAAACTTCCTTATTTCTGCCCATTTGGTGTCTTCATTAGAAATGGAAGAAGAGTCACAGCAGGGAGGTGTGCTGACAAGAACTCAGGCTTAGATGTTCCAGCAGTTTTAAAAAACACACTGTGTACACCTTGCTCCAGCGTAGCATGGAGAAAGCTCCGCATTTGAGCAAGGTCAAAGAGAGCGGAGAGTCTAGGGCAGGCTGTGCCTCCACGGAACAGCTTATTTGAGATCAGAAATGCTGTGGGAACCGATGTGAATTTGCACATATGGAATGGAGCACAGCAAGGTTGAAAGGTAGCTAAGTCACCCATTTGCCCTTCGTTCCCAGGGTGAACACAGAAGGTGCACCAAGTCCAGCTGCACCTGGGAGCTGGAGGTAAAAGCAAACTTGCCTAAGCAGTCATGCAAATTAACCATCTCTGGTGGGGCCTCCCAATGTGAAGTTTCTGATCCATTTCTCTGGGGTCCGGCGTACAGGAGATTTGGGTATTTAGTTGTACCATCCTAGAATCAAAACGGAAATTCACATTCCCCCCCCCTTCTCCAGGGGTTCTAGGCTGTGACATTCTTGACTAGTGGGAGATCAAAAACCAGTGCATCTTTCACAGTGGAAGAATAACAAGACACAGCTGTTAAACTATCTGGATAACATCCTTTGGAGAACTGTTCTCCTAAAAGCCACGTCTCTTTGATTACTACTTACTTCATTGACACCCTGCCTTTCTCACAGAGACTAAGCATCTATGTGTTGTGAGAAATATGTGTTCCCACACACACCCCTGGTTCGTGTTCCTCTGAATGTGATGCCTCCTTACCAAAAGGCGGAAGGTGCAAGTTTGGAAACGCTGAGCACTGGCTAGAGACACTCCAAGCCAAGGTCTCTCTTCTTATATATTGTTTTTATTTAAAAGGCTCAGTATTCAGAGTTTACCTGACAAGATTGAACAGCAAGACGCTGTATCAACTTGCCATACAATACACTTCTATTGCAACAAACTATAGACAGTAAACACACACAGAAAAATGAACGTGCAGACAAAGTAACCCACCCCACAAGCATGCAAGAAGCGAAGAGACCCCTTCGGGTTGACTTCCAATCTCTCAGGAGCTTTCCTGAGCTTTCAGAAGCCAACGAAATTCTGTGGGATTTTCACCAGTATTTATACCCAATGATCAAAGGGTTTCTTTTGATAATCCTATCACAGTTACCATTTACAAGTGGAAATTGCCTACTGTAAATTTGTTTCCTAGAAGTTGAAATTGTAAATCCCTTCCTTACACCAAAAGTTCACACTCATTTACTGGGATGTGTTTATTGTTTCACTGGGGTTCCCACCATTTGGGGCTACAGGTTCTTTGAAGCTACCAGATTGCTACTTCAAAGTTATCTTCTAAGGTATGTGAAATCTTGTTGTCTCTGAGATAGCATATTGGATTAGGTCCAGCTGCAATTGTTATTGTCTTTAAATTGTGGATCTCACACTTATAAAGACTTATATTGATTCACACAAACTGTCCTTTTGGTGTCATTGCTGAGATGAAAGCAGGATTTTTGTGAAATCCTGTATCCCAGGAATTTTGCATTTTGGATTGAAGTCTACCAGCTGCCACACCTTTTATTGCCTGGGAAATTGGGGGTATTGGCAAGTTTCACATCTGTGGAGTTTCCCTGGGAATTGAATGTGTTACATCTTCAGTGAAAGAAAGGTCAAGCCTGTTTTTTTCTAGCAAGGGCAGAGACAGATATGTATATGGATTTTGTAAACTATTTTGTTCATTTTAAACCCAAACCTTCCATCTTTCGAATATTTCTTACCACACTATGCACTAATGCTGAGTGAATGTCTGGACCAAATTATAAGCTGCCACCTTGTAAACCGATTCAATGGACGGGTGGCAGCCTTGTTGAAGTGGACTGGTTTGCTGAGAGTTTATTTAAAAGATTTTTAAACCTGACTTTCTCCGAACAAAGCTGGATATCCAAAACAAGTAACATCTAAAACAACAATAGTACAATGGCAAAATTCACTGCAACAACTGAAAACATTCTAAATGCAAACAGCAAAGACTCCAACATCCCTCCATCTTGAGACGTGTCCTATGTGCCCCCAAAACACCCCTCAGCCTGATCCAGACACTCTCCTAAATAACTCTAGTTATTTACTGAGACTGTGGAGTAACAAGCCATGCTGATGTGTGCCCCTTGGAGAGGAGAGGTTGCTATTGCCACCCCTTTCCACCTCTTCCACGGAGATGGTCCCCGTTCGGAAGCTTTGGTGGGCCACCACGAGGATCGGCTAAGCAGCATGGGGACTGGGTTGCCGTTAATTGTGCTACCACAGGGCTCCTCTTCTAGCTGGAAAGGAGGGAGGAAGGACAGTGGGTTTCCCCACCCACCCCCATTTGCCAAACTGGCAGCAACCCCAGCTCTTCCCAAGCCTTGCACCAAAGAATGCCTTCCCCCTACCTTGGGATGTGGTTTCAGTGCAGGAAGATGGGGAGGAGAGACTATATTGCCCCTTCAGGCTTCAGGATTGTGACCCCCCAGGCACCACATGCATCTCTCTAAAATGCCTAGTTAAGGAAGGGAGGACAAGAAAGATGGAAAGTAGCTAGCAAATGTTTTCGTTGTGAAACTCCGGTAAGACGAATGCCGCAATCCTGTTGATGCCTGCTAGAACATAAGAACATAAGAGATGCCAATGTTGGATCAGGCCAAAGGCCCATCCAGTCCAACACTCTGTATCCCACAGTAGCCAGAAATACCAGTGCCATCAGGAGGTCCACCAGTGGGGCCAGGACATTAGAAGCCCTCCCACTGTTGACCCCCCCAAGCACCAAGAAGACAGAGCATCACTTGCCCCAGAGCCCCTATCTATACCTTGTGGCTAATAGCCACTGATGGACCTCTGCTCCATATGCTTATCTAATTCCCTTTTGAAGCCGTCCATGCTTGTAGCCGCCACCACTTCCTGTGGCAGTGAATTCCAAGTGTTAATCACTCTCTGGGTGAAGAAGTACTTCCTTTTATCCGTTCTAACCCGACCGCTCAGCAATTTCATGGAGTGCCCACGAGTTCTTGTATTGTGAGAAAGGGAGAAAAGTACCTCTTACTCTACCTGCTCTTTCCCATGCATAATCTTATAAACCTCGATCATGTCACCCCTCAGTCGTCATTTCTCCAAGCTAAAGAGCCCTAAGCGCCTTAACCGTTCCTCATAGGGAAAGTGTTCCAACCCTTTTATCATTCGAGTTGCTCTTTTCTGCACTTTTTCCAAAGCTATAATATCCTTTTTAAGGTGTGGTGACCAGAATTGCACACAGTATTCCAGATGAGGTCGCACCATTGATTTATATAGCGGCATTATGATATTGGCTGATCTGTTTACAATACCCTTCCTAATAATCCCCAGCATAGCATTGGCCTTCTTTATTGCAGTCACACACTGTCTCGACATTTTCAGTGAGTTATCTACTACAACTCCAAGATCTCTCTCTTGATCTGTCTCTGCCAGTTCAGACCCCATCAATGTGTATTTATATTTAGGATTTTTGGCTCCAATGTGCATCACCTTGCACTTGGCCACATTGAACCCCATTTGCCATGTTGACGCCCACTCGCCCAACTTTGACAGATCCCTTTGGAGTGCCTCACAATCCTCACTGGTTTTCACCACCCTGAACAACTTCGTATCATCCGCAAATTTAGCCACTTCACTGCTTACTCCCAACTCCAAATCATTAATGAACAAGTTAAAAAGCAGTGGACCAAGTACTGATCCCTGTGGTACCCCACTGCTTACACCCCTCCACTGGGAGAACTGCCCATTTATACTCACTCTCTGTTTTCTATTAATTAGCCAGTTTTTGATCCATAAAAGGACTTGTCCTTCTATCCCATGATTTTTGAGCTTACTTAGGAGCCTTTGATGAGGAACTTTATCAAAAGCTTTCTGGAAGTCAAGGTAAATAATATCTATTGGATCCCCCTTGTCCACATGTTTGTTCACCCCCTCAAAGAACATTAACAGGTTAGTGAGACAAGATCTTCCCTTACAGAACCCATGTTGAGTCTGCCTCAATAGGTTTTGTTCATCTATGTGCCTACTAATTCTTTCCTTAATAATGGTTTCCACCAATTTACCCGGTATCGACGTCAGACTGACTGGCCTGTAATTTCCCGGATCTCCTCTGGAACCCTTTTTAAAGATGGGAGTGACATTTGCTACCTTCCAGTCCTCAGGAATGGAGGCTGATTTTAAGGAGAGATTACATATTTTTGTCAGGAGATCCAGAAGTTCACATTTGAGTTCTTTCAGAACTCTCGGATGTATGCCATCTGGGCCTGGTGATTTATCAGTTTTTAAGTTGTTTATCAGTTTTAGGACCTCCTCTCTCGTCACCTCAATCTGACTCAGGTCTTTCAACACCCCTCCCGAACTCAGCGGCTCTGGAGTGGGCAAGCACCTCTCATCTTCCACAGTGAAGACGGAGGCAAAAAATGCATTTAGCTTCTCAGCCATTTCCCTATCATCCTTCAGTACTCCTTTTACCCCTTGGTCATCCAAGGGCCCCACTGCCTCCCTGGCTGGTTTCCTGCTTCTAACGTATTTGAAGAAAGTTTTATTATTGGTTTTTACGTTTTTTGCTATATGCTCCTCATATTCGCTTTTTGCCTGCCTGACCACAGACTTGCATTTTATTTGCCATAGCCTGTGTTCCGTTTTATCAGCCTCACTGTGACTAGCTTTCCACTGCTTAAAGGAATTCTTTTTACTTTTTACAGCTTCCATTACTCTGTTTGTTAACCATGCAGGCTTTTTCCTATACCTGTTTGTGCCTTAACTAACCTGCAGAATATATTTTTTGATCTTCTAGGATCGTAGTTTTAAATAGTTTCCAAGCTTCCCCAATGGTTTTGACCCTTTCTACTTTTCCTTTCAGTTTCCTCCCCACATGTCCCCTCATATCAGAGAAATTACCCCTTTTAAAGTTAAAAGTGGTTGTGTGAGTCTTTTTGGCCAATTCCCTATTTATACAAATGTTGAACTCAACAACATTATGATCACTGTTCCCAAGCGGTGCAATCACTTTTACATCTCTCACCAGGTCTTGAGTGTTACTTAGGACCAAATCAAGGATCGCCTCTCCCCTGGTAGGTTCCGTGACCATCTGCTCCATAGCACAGTCATTTAGAGTGTCTAGAAACTCAGTCTCTTTTTCTCGACTACAACACATATTGACCCAATCAATCTACCTATATAGGGTTGATTGTGAGGTTGTAGGAACATCCCTCCCCTTTGGTCTTTAGCGCAAAGAGCCAGCCAGCCATCAGCAGGAGAAATCAAAGGTTGCCCTGCCCCAGAACTACTGGGGAACTACCATTTTTGCTTCTGAGATCCAGCTCTGTCAACCGTTTGGGTCTTGTATCCCATCACCTGACATGCACATATGTAAATGACCTTGGAACGCTGGGCGGGACTGCACAAAGCAGCCAATGAACCCAGCCAGTGTCTTCCGAGTGGCAGTTTTTTCGGCCTAACACTAAAGGAGTGCATTTTAGAATTCTGGCACCCAAAACCCTTTTATAATATAGGAGAGATTAGGTCATTGGGGTGTCTATTCCAGTCCTGCGTGCAGTGGATCCTCGACACTGCCACCAATAGCTGGCTCTTTTTGACCACCTAGCTGTGGAGCCACACTTCCTGTTCCTTGGAGCCTTAAGCCATTAGTCTGCAGATGTGAAGCTTCATGTCAGCTAATTACCAAAAAATGAGCTCTGAGACAAAGCGAGAACGTTCCCCACACATTTTAAAAACGTGCTCTTATTTATTCAAGAGGCTAATAGCTCCAAAGGAGCCATTACAGTCTTCGAAATAAATGGCCTTTGGCCAATATGTGTTTCCCCCATGGACTGAGCCAGCTGTTTCCCAAGCAGTTATGATCAGCCATGTAAATCAGCACTTGAGGGGGCTCCTCTGACTCAGATAGGCTGGTTAATGCTAAATCGCAGCAAGGGCAACTCTGAGACTGCATAACCAGCCAGTTACGTTGAGGGGCTGCCAAATGGTTTAGGGTGTTACAAACTTCTTGTGCGCTTCTGGTGAAGAGAGGCCACAGGATGTAACTTCACATGCAGCAATGGTCCAAACTCAAAAAGCAAGGTGGGAAACTCTCCTCAGGCAACTACCTACACAACACAAAAATTGGCTGTACTGGAAATCTTCTGCTTGCAGTTTTAGGCGCTGTGACTCAAGGTGGCAAGCATGCACACTGAGCCTCTTCCCCACTTACAAAAAGCACAGCCCCACAAGGAGCTACCCTCTACTGAGACAGACCCTGGTCTATCAAGGTCAGTGCTGTCTACATCTACTGGCAGCAGCTCTCCAGGGTCTCAGGTCAACTACCTGAGCCTTTTAAATCAAGGGTGTCAAACATAAGGTCCGGGGGCTGGAACTGGTCCATCCAGGGCTCTTACGTGGCCCAATTAGATAAGCACATGGAACAGAGGTCCATCGGTGGCTATTAGCCACAAGGTATAGATAGGAACTCTCAGTCTGGGGCAAGTGATGCTCTGTATTCTTGGTGCTTGGGGGGGCAACAGTGGGAGGGCTTCTAGTGTCCTGGCCCCACTGCTGGACCTCCTGATGGCCCCTGGTATTTTTGGCCACTTGTGACAGGGTGTTGGACTGGATGGGCCATTGGCCTGATCCAACATGGGTCTCTCTTATGTTCTTAACTAGTGCAAGGGAGGGAACAGGAGACTGCTCAGGGGGAGCAGGGGGAGCCACTCTGGTTGTGGCTTTAGCATGGCGGAACGGCCTTGTCTGCAGCAGTCAAGCAGAGTGGGGGTGCCTGCCCAGGGCTGCACTGCTGGCTCTCCAGTCTGCCCATGTGGGTTTCCCTTTGCACACCCCCTCCCAGTCCATGAGGCCTTGCAGGAGCTTACCAGCTGCTGTCCTTTATACAATTTATATATCCGACACCTGGCATTACATTTTTCTGGCATGCACAGCGCAGCCCGGCCCAATAAAGTGACATTTATGTCAGATCCGGCCCTCATAACAAAAGAGTTCAATACCTCTGTTTTAACTGGAGATGCTGGGGACTGAACCTGGGAACTACTGCATGCAAACCAAATGCTCCACCACTGAGCCACAGCCTCACCCACTTGCGCAGCACCAGGATGTATCTTTGTTACATTCTGGCCTAAATAAGAGGCAGAATAAATTGTTATGTGCAGTTCCAATATTCTTGTGTGCCTAGGAGCTATTGGCTTTTTAAAAAAATTGCAAAGGAAGGCAGGTGTCGTTTGCAGGGGGTGGGGGCCTCTTTCGTTCCCATCCAGATCAGTTCAAAATCCCCTCGTCTCCAAGCAGCTTCTCAACTTCCGAGAGCTGCTTTACTCCTGCTCCCAGCTCTACGAAAGATTTTTTTGAGTGAACTACCTCTGACTGAGAAAAGAAACACTGCACAGCACCCAGCTTTCCTTGACCTGAAGCTGCTTTGTTTGATGTGTGTGTGTGGTGGTGGTGGGAATCACAGAACTCTAAAGCGCAAGGGTCCAAGTTACTTGGGAACAGCAGAACTGTGAAAAACAGAGGTTTGTTTGATAGATCAAGAGTTGGCACCTCATGCTATGAAGTAAAAAAGAAGAAGATTGTTTTGTACTAGCACAGAAGCACAATTTTATGCACTGGCTAGAACACAAGTCTTAACAAGAAGGGCTTTAAACACTACCCTTGAGCTAGGATTAAGTAGCTTCCCTGATTTCTGGCTTATTTATTTTTATTTATTTTATTCGACATATATCCCGCCCTCCCCACATGGCAGGCTTAACGGGGAGTGTGTGTTGTGGTCTCTCATATTCCCGTGGCAGAGAAATGTCACTATCAAAGAGAGAGTGCAAACAGGCCAATCCAATCAACTTGAAGCACCCCGCAATACCCCAAGAGCACTTGAGAAGATGCTTGTTTTATCGGCAGCTCCCAGGCAGAAAGCAAATGAGTGGTGTCCTCCTGGCCCAATGTGACTGCTTGCTGCCTCACCAATACCTCTCTTCCTGCAGTTCACGCTGATAACCAAAAGGAAGTTAGGAAAGCTTCCGGGGTTGGAGAAACATGGATCCTACATCTTGGTGTTAATCTACCACTGGGAACAAGACTCTCACTGTGCATCTCTAGTGGTGTTCTTAGTGAATGCTAGCCCCATCTAGAGCGTTGAGCACATGTTGCTCCTGTGAAAAACGGGAAGCACATCTGACTTCTGCAAGTATTCCACGGCACCACCTTTGTCATGGCTACCACGGTCCACCTTGCAGAAGACAAGGGCTTCATTGAGAGCTCCAAAAGAGATTGTGGAGGAGGCAGCAGCAGAACAGGGTTGCCAGCCCAGCTCTTGCAAACAGTAGGAGGGGGGGGGGAGAACAGGACCCTTGAAAACCAGTGTCATTTCCAGTGAAAACCTGGAAGTGACATCACAGCCACCCATGATACTGTAGTAATTTGCAACATGTGCAACACTCCCCCCCCCTTTTTTTCCCTTCTGCTTCCTGGAATAAAGCAGTACAAAGGCAGCAAGAGAATGTCCACCACCTTATGTTCAGCTTGCATGTGTGTGTGTGTGTGTGTGTGTGTGTGTGTGTGTGTGTGTGATAAGCTTGGTCTTTGGCAATGCAGAGATCCAAACCATTGCTTCTGTCCCTGCCCAGTTTGGATGGGAGGGAGGAGCAATCTTTTGTAACTTCACTGTGTAGCTATTCTGCTGAGGGACTGGGCTGGATAAGATTCCCCCCAGCAGCTGCAAGTCAGCCAACCCAAAAGGCAGCTGAAAACTCATTCCACGGCTGCTGAATCTGCTCAAAGCAATTCGAAGATAACCCCTGATTGGCTCTACCCTCTGATTGTAAGTGTCAAATAAGGTACGCGTGTCTCCTGAATAGTATGCTGCAAAATTTGTGACATCTCTAAACTTCACTGTGTAGGGTGGCTAGCACTTCCCAGTGGCTCCTTCCAGCCTCCGGATGCAGCTTTCTTAGCCTTATTAAGGAAGAGGAGTGGCTGTCGGGGTTGCCAGAGCCCTTCACTCCTGTGTCCGCTGAGCCAGCCTGTGACGTCAGAATCACTGTGGTGGACAGGGCTGTCAAGTCACAGCTGACTTGAGGTGACCCCATGGGGATTTCAAGGCAAGAGATGTTCAGAGGTGGTTTGCCACTGCCTGCCTCCCTATTACAGCCCTGGTATTCCCTGGAGGCCCCCCCTTCCAAATACTAGCCAGCTTCCGAAGTCTGATGAGATCACACTAGCCTGGGCTATCCAATCAGGGCACCATATTTGGTGCAATTTGTTTGTAAACTATTTATTATTGTGTAAATATTGTGATGCCGAATGGCCTAATTATTTGTTGTGATCAGCCCTGAGCCCGTTTGCAGGGAGGGTGGAATATACATTTGGAAAATAAATAAATAAATAAACAAAAATAAAAATCACTTGATTCATCCAATTATCCCTTTGTCAGGTTCATGCATAAAAAGAAAAAAAACCACAAAAACATACCAAGCTATACCTTATACAATACATATTCTTGTCCTCAAGATATTAGAGTGGACAATACATATACATATCTATTTTACACAATTTCAGCATCCTTCCAAACTTTAGGAGTCTCTCTCCATCTAAAAACTTAAAATGTCAGGACTTTTGGAAGATTCCACCACAGACTGGGGCTTACAAGGACAGAGGTGGGCCCAGGAATGACTGCATACCATAGATTTTTCCCATTCCACCATGTTTCTGAGATACCTGCTATATCTAAATTGTCATTTAACACCAAGCACTCCAGCTCCTCCATCTCGGCTTGGGAGATTTCTAGCATTGGCATATAGACATTGAATAAGACTTCTATACCACTATGAATTGGCTGACATCCATCCAGTCAAAGCAGGAGAAATACAAGTGGCTTCTTGGCTGGATTCCCACAGTTGTCTCTTATTAGATCTCTCCAGATAAATGCATTTGCGCTAGTTTTGAAGAGCTATCTATAAAAAAAATTGGCAATGTGAAGATTACCAGGTTAATCAGAAGAAGGAATGGACTGAAAGAGAACAACCAAGAGACTTGTGGAGGTTAACTAGGGGGACCATGAGGGGTTGTGAAATATCAGCAAACTGCTCTCAACCTTAATAATTTGGACGTGTTGAAGATGACGACTGCAAACAAGAACATCTATTCATGTTCAGAGCAGCCTGATCTAGAAACAAGGGCAACCTTCAAATTACTGGATGAAAGGGCAACTTCTTTGTCTCTCTCAGCACACAGCAATTAAAAATGAATCCAAATTCTACCTACAGCAAAGTAGTGGGTAGATTACCACCACCCTAGAACCAAATGGGCGACCACAAGACAGTGAACGGCTGAGCATCAGAACAACTGTTATATAAATACTGTTACAAGAACAATGTTGAAGACTCAGTGGGCCAAGGCAGCAATGCCGATGTGCTTGCATAGTGGGCAGAATGGACTGATTCAATGGAGTAGTGAGATAGAAGTGGGTGAAATCTGTCCAGATGGTGCAGAAGATATCCTTCCAGGGGACCAGACCTAACTGAACTGTTCCCAAAGAAACCAACCAGGCTGTGAAGATGGAGCAGACCGTGTTAAAGGAGTAGACTATTTCTCTAGCAACAACAACAACAACAAAAATCATAGTTGAATACTTTGCCAACCTGGAGGTAACTGTTAGTGTCAGCTGTGATACCCAGGCTGATATGAAAAGCATCCCCCTTTGAGATGTTATCAGGGATTGGCATGAAAAGGGACATGGAAGTTCCAATCCGAAGAATGTCTGCGGCCCAACCCTAAGAAGACATCTCCACAGAGACTCAGCCTTGAAGCAGGGAAGGTTTCTATTTTCTTTACATTGTTGGTTGGGGACCTGCTTCAAAGAAATGATTCACAGATCTTTCCTTGTGCCCCTGCAGTCTGAAACAGGATGCTCACTGCTGGATGTCGCCACCAGTTCTACATGCACGTTACTACATGAACACTTGAGGGTATGGCTGGTTGTGCAGGGTCCAGTGATAGAGGTGCTTCAGTAGATATGGGGACAGGGTTGGTACTGGGGAGTAGAGTGGGTTTTTAGTACAAAGTGGTGTTTCGGTATCTATCACATAGTTCTACAGCGGAGTTCAGTAAGTTGCATGGACTGGTTAGGTGTAGTGGTTAAGTGTGGCAGACTCTAATCTGGAGAACTGGGTTTGATTCCTCATTTCTCCATATGCAGCCAGCTGGGTGACCTTGGGTCAATCACAGTTCTCTCAGAGCTGTTCTCTCAAGAGCAGTTCTCTCAGAGCTCTCTCAGCCCCACTGACCTCAGAGGGAGTCTGTTGTGTGGAAAGGGAGGGAAGGAGATCATAAACTGCTCTGAGAATCCGAGTGAAGGATGGGGTATAAATCCAACTGTTCTTCTCATTGCAGAGTGGACTTTGTAAAAGTCCTGGCAGAATTTCTCAAGGGCATCCTTCCCATAGAATAGTGATTCGGGGAAGTCAGCATGGTTTTGTCCCCAACAGATATTGTCAGACCAACCTGGCCAGTACTTTTCAATATTTTTATCAATGATCTGGATGAAGGGATAGAAGGGCTGCTCATTAAATTTTCAAATGGCAAAATGACCGAAGGGCATATTTGACAGCTAGGAGCTCCAGAAAGTTAATGTGTTTGTGGACTACGTGAGTTTCCCAATTGGAGCCTACGCACAGGCCCTTGAGATGCGCTTCCCAGCCCCAGAGAGACAGCCCAGGGGATACGCCCCTCCCCTAGCTGGACCAATCAACAAGACCGACCCTGCATGAGGAGGAGGAGCCTAATCCCATAAGGAAGGAGTGTCCCACTCACTGGACCACCAGAGAATACATATGTGAGGACTGAATGAGTTGGCATACGTAATGAGATAAGAAATCAACATCCCTGTTGAGTCCCGGGAAGGTTTTTGTTCCAAGTGTTGCAATAATTTGTAATTCAGCAATTTACCTTTCCATTCTGTTCCTGAAGTTCCCGTAGTCTTATTTTGACATATTTATTGCTTTACAACTGTTGACCTTATAACCTTAGCCTGTTATTTAGTTTTTCACATATCTTAAAACATCTTCATCATGTTACATGTTAATTTGCTGTTCAGCCCCTGCCTATAAATGTAAACGTTACCTTCCAATCCAGTGTATTTGAGAAAGTTTGCCTGCATATGAAAGCTCAAACCCGGTTCTCCAGATTAGAGTCCGCCACTCTTAACCACAACACCAAGGTGTCACTGGACTCTACATTTGTTCAGATGATCAATTGTTAGTGATGGGGACTATCTGGATGCTGCTCTAACATAGAAGCACCTCTGAGAGAGCTAGTTGAATGTGAGGAGAAGAAAAGGAGTTGACAATATAAGGGAGAGAGCAGACGTTTGGGTGTACCTCTGTCTGGGAGATGACCAAAAACCCAGGGCTTTTAGGTGTTTTTCTGGTGATAAGCAGAACTGTGATAGTTTAGTCAGACTCTTGAAGAAAGCGGCAGACCAGCAGGGTTAGAATCCTTTTAGTGTAGCAGCCAGTTTGGTGTAGTGCTTCATGAGCTTGAAGAATCACGCGCCCCAAACTCCATCTTTGTAAAGAATGAGGTACAGCTTCTTATGGGAGTAGAAATCCCCCCCATTCCCCCCCCCATACCTTATACACTTAAGCCCATTTTGCTAACTTTCTCAGCAGGCCAGGAGGTGGCCCACCTTCCAATGTTGCTGCCCCCGCACTTTCCAAATGGCTATGAAAAACTCGTCCCCTTCCTTTCCTCTCTTTGGTTTTCCTTGTCTCCCTTCTATATAACCTCCCCGCCACTCCCTGGGACACAAACTTCTTTTTTTTTTGCTTATGTTACTCAGTAAAGTCTCATGTACACCAGCAATGTAATATGGTTCACTGAAGCATTAGATGCTATGGTCTGCTCCTGTGCAAGTGGACCAACGGAGAACCTCCTCCTCGCTTTGATTCAAGCCTCTCTCCCACAGCAAGTCCAGTTGTCTTTGCTTCCTCTTAATTACAGCTGGGAGAAGGAAGAGGTTCCTTGACACAAGGAGACTCAACTCTAACGGCTGAGTTGGAGAGCTCTTTGAGCAAAAGCTATTATTTCCCCAATCAAAATGCTGGAGAGGTGGAGCCAGACCTGGCTCCTAATAAAAGGGATGAGATCCACTGCTATTCTCCCTCCGTGCACTATGGCGTGTAGAGCTCTCTGGCCTACAGTTCGTTTGTCTGCTTTCAGATGAAAAACAGCCTCCTCTAGCAGCTTGCTCTTGCTCTTTTATGAAGCAAAGCACAAGGTGAACCAAGTGAGTGTGTGTGGGGGGGAGGGGTTAATAGTGAAAGACAAACTTGCTAGAGTCACCTTGCACAGGTGAGCTGAGCAGCCCAAATGCAGAAGATCCAGTGGACTGGCTTTGCCCATGTTACAGTTGGCCACAGAGACAAAAACTCTGTCCTCCTCAGGAACAGTTTATGTGAAAGGTTTCGAGGGTTCTGTTCCGCCTGCCTTAGCCAGCCATGGTAAGAAAGGGAAACAGAAATCGCTCTCTCTTCCTTTCCCAGCCCCAAGTGCTGGATTAATTTCCCCTATCAGAATGAGACGACTTGCAAACAAGAATCCTCCAAAGGGCTGGCAATGCCGTGGCTATGGGGGTGCTTCTCCAGCCAAGACAGCCAAGGGGACTGCTTGTGGCAGCATACCCAGAAGGGTGCAGATTCACTGTGTGTGTATGAGGGCTTCGCTTGCTCCCAACCATCAATGTCACAAGCACTTGGTGACACCAGCAGGGGTAGAAGCTCAGGAGCAGTGTTCTCTGTAAGCTGAGTTAGTGTGAGCTAGCTCACAGTTTTTTAGCCTCCGGCTCACACACTTTTGTCTTAGCTCGGGAAGAATTACTCCAGAGCAAACTAATTTAGGCTGTAGCCAAATTGCTCGCTCACAACTTTAATGCCAGTAGCTCACACAGTAGAATGTTTGCTCACAAGACTCTACAGCTTAGAGGGAGCATTACTCAGGAGGTGGTGGGTGTACCTTTAACAGGGAGCCAAAAGATCTCGAGTCAGCAGCACCTCTTGGCTAACAGCAATCTGAAGATTTCAAGAGCTCCTTATACCAAGTAGTCCAAATAAACTGACAGACACCTTGACACTTTCCCAGAAGCCCAGTGGCTTTCGGGATGTATAGAATTCTCAGGACATCCCCCTGCAGAAAGGGCTGCCCTGTCTGCAACCTATGAGAGGCGCCATCATTAAAAAGTCAGTCCCTGGCTTGCTTTCCATTAGGGAACGAGATGATTCTCTCAGCTCCATTCTGGTATTGTTCCATGGTTCCCTCGGGGGGTTTCTCGGGGGGGGGGGGGGGAGTTCAGAAAGCTGATAACTGATTTTATTCTTCTACCATTTTAAAAAATATATTTTTTAATTATCAGCTTTTGAGAAACAAATTTTGTTCCCTTTCCACAGAAGACCAACACAAAAGAGAACTTTTGTACAGTACCTAGCATTTTGCTGTCCTTCATGATTAACTCCTTGCACGATGATTTTTGAAAAAAACAGGTTGCTTACCTGTAACTGATGACCTTCAAGTGGTCATCTGTGCAGTACCACACATGGGTTGGGGGCCTGCGCACGACCTCGACCGGAGAAACTTCTAGAGCTTTGCCTCAGAAAACTTTTGGCGGGCTCTCTTCCCGCCCTGGGGAGCAGGCACGTACTGCGCATGCCTGGAGTGGGGTTCCTTCGACCGCTACCAGTAAGTCCCATCAAGCCAAAGAAAGGTGAATAGGAGATGCCAGCAGTGGGGAAGGCTGGGTGGGATTGTGGTACTGCACAGATGACCACTCAAAGATCATCAGTTACAGGTAAGCAACCTGTTTATCTTCATCCTGGTCTCTGTGCAGTCCCACACATGGGTGATTACAAGAGCTGAACCAGTTGGAGGAAGGAGCTGGCAGCTGCAAGACACACAAAGAATACAGCATCACCAGCAGGAAGAAACACCCACGGGTCCTACCTGGAGACGCAGCAGGGTCAAGTGAAGAGAGATCGCAGCACCGACTGGCCAAAAGCAGCATCCCATCGAGCTCGGACATCGAGTGCGTAGTGGGTCACGAAGGTCGATGCCGAGGACCACGTAGCAGCCACACAGACGTCCTCCAACGGGACACCAGCCAGGAAAGCGGTGGATGTCGATACCGCCCGTGTAGAATGGGTAGTGACAGAGGTAGGAACAGGTTGACATGCAAGCTCATAGCAAAGGGCTATAGTGGAAGTCACCCACTTGGATGAGGAAATAGGCTCCCCGAGATGAGGGGGCCCATATGCAAGGAACAGCCGAGGAGATTTACGTATAGGCTGAGTTCTATGTAAATAGAAGGAGAGCACTCTGCACACATCGAGGCAGTGGAGGGCTCTCTGAGGTGCATCAGTCGGATTTGGAAAGAATGAAGGTAAGACAGACGACTGGGACAGATGGAAGGCAGTGACGACTTTAGGCAGGAAAGAAGGATCTGGCCTAAGGACAACCTTTTCCTTATGGAAAATTGTACAGGGGGGATCAGCCCGAAAGGCAGCTAGTTCCCCTACTCTGCGTGCGCTATAAGGAAGGCAGTTTTCCAGGAGCATAACCTGAACTCGGCCGTGGCCATGGGCTCGAACGGTTTAGACATCAGTTGAGTGAGAACGAGAGAGAGTCCACGAAGGCACCAAAGGCCAGAGGCGGAGGAGACCTTTGAGGAACAACTTGGTAAGGCAGTGGGGGAAAACCGTGGATCCCTGTATCAAGGGATGATAGGCCAAAATGGCCGCTAAATGGACTTTTAAAGATGAGTATGCCAGGCCAGTATTTTTTAACGAGACGAGATAGGAAAAACGGAGAGACGACTGGAGAGGATCAAAGCACTGATCAGAAGCATACGACTGGAACCTCTTCCACTTCAGAGCGTAAGTGGCACGGGTAGACGGCTTCCTGGCATTCAGAAGGACTTCGGACACTTCAGGCGGGAAGGCTAGTGCAGGATCTTCCAGGCCGTCAGTCGGAAGAAGCCGGGATCGGGGTGGAGGACCTTTCCTCAAGCCCGAGAGAGGAGATCTGGAACGACAGGAAAGGGACGGAAAGTCTGGTCGGAGAGCCGAAGAAAGTGAGGAAACCAGACTTGGTGCGGCCACCACGGAGTGACTAGGATGCAGGACGTCGAATCAGCTATAAACTTTTGAATGACCCTGGAGATCAAGGGGAATGGAAGAAAGAAGTAAAACAGAGTTTCTGTCCAGGTGTGGAGAAAGGCATCTCCCAGGGACCGAGCGGATGGTGGACCGAGGTTGAAAAAGTGTGAGCATCGGGCATTGTGTGCAGTTGCAAAGCCATCTACGGCAGGGCGACTGAACTCGAGGAAGAGAGGTTTCAGGTTTCGAAGGTGAATGGACCATTCGTTGTCCGAAAACTGGGAGCTACTCAACTGATCGGTATGTATGTTTTGAACGCCCGGGATGTTGATCGTGGAGAGTGTGATGGAGTGGTGGATGCACCATTGCCAGAGATCGATAGCTGCCTGGCAAAGACGAAGGGAGGCTGTCCCGCCCTGTTTGTTTATGTAGTAGACTGTGGTGGTGTTGTCGGAGGCAACGCGAACAACCCAGCCTCGAAATGACAGGGAGAAATGAGCGGAGACCTAACTGAACGGCACGCAGCTCCAGGATATTGATATGAAGGGCGGCTTCACGAGGAGACTAGGTCCCTTGTGCCAAAAGGATTCTGCACTGGGCTCCCCAGCCCCAGAGGGATGCATCGGTGGAGATCGAGACTTGCGGGGGAAGAGGCCAAAAGGGCATGCCGGAGAGCAAGTGGCGAGGGTGAGACCACCAAGCGAAAGAGTCGACAACAGGGGGTGGGATTGACAGGATTGTGTACCACGGACTGCGGAGAGGGTCGAAGGCACGGAGAAGCCAAAGTTGGAGGGGGTGCATCCTCAACCTGGCATGACGGACGACAAAGACAGTAGACGCAAAATGCCCCAGGAGCTTCATAACGGACCAAGCAGACTGGCGGGGAGAGGTCTGAAACTGGGAGACCAGAGTAAGTATGTTGGAGGCCCTTGAGTTTGGAAGAAATGCAGTCTCGAGGTTGGTATCGAGAAGACGCAAAATGCCCCAGGAGCTTCATAACGGACCAAGCAGACTGGCGGGGAGAGGTCTGAAACTGGGAGACCAGAGTAAGTATGTTGGAGGCCCTTGAGTTTGGAAGAAATGCAGTCTCGAGGTTGGTATCGAGAAGGGCACCCAGGAATTGAAGGGCCTGAAGAGGCTGTAGGGACGACTTGGTTAGGTTGACACAAAGCCCGAGGGCACGAAGGAGAGACAGGGTGGTTTGGACGTCTTGGAGGAGCTAGTGTTGGGTGGAGGCAACAAGAAGCCAATTGTCGATATAGGGATACAGGGCAATCCCCCGATGATGGAGGTCTGCAGCCACCACAGCCATCAGCTTGGTAAAAACCCTCGGGGAAGTGCAGAGTCCGAACGGAAGGACCCGATATTGATAGTGTGCGTTGCTGACAGCGAAACGCAGGAACCTTCGATGCTGTGGACGGATAGTGACATGAAAATAGGCGTCCAGGAGATCGACAGAGGCGAGCCATGCCACCCAGGGAATCAATGGGAGGATAGATTGTAGGGTGATCATTCGGAACTTGTGACATCGAATGTACCAATTGAGATCCCGGAGATCCATAATAGCCCTGAAGACGCCATCCCTCTTTGGTACGAGGAAATATTTTGAATAAAAGCCTAGGGTTCGTTGCGCTTCCGGGACGACCTCAATGGCACCTTTGGCTAGAAGCGCAGAAATCTCGGAATTGAGGAGAGGATCCGGGGGGGTGACGATATAATGAGGTAGGTGGGGAGGCGAAACGAACTGTATGGCGTCCCCGACTGGGGGGGGGTGACAATATAAGTCGGGAGGTGAAACGAACTCTATGGCGTACCCGACCCGTAAGATGGTAAGCACCCAGATATTGGTTGAAATTTCTTCCCACTTTCGTAGAAAGGGGAAGAGTCGGGTCCGGACGGGAGGGGTGTACGATGGAGGAGATGGCAGGTGATCTAAGCGGTCAAACGGACTGCTTGGGTTTTTTAGGGGCCTGTTGGCGCACCCTATTGGGATAACGGGAGTCATAGGGCCTCTTTCTCCAATAGGAGGTGGGCACAGGAGATGGCTGACGTCTGGCATAATATGGTTCCCACGGACGGTATCGACGTCGAGGTGTCAATGCTGAGACACCAAGGTTGCAAGCCTGTTTCTGACTATCATCGACAGCCTTTAAGGCTTCGTCAATGGTAGAGTGGAAAAGACCTTCGCCATCGAAGGTGAGATCCTCAATCCAGAATTTCACGTCGGGCTGTAAAGAGGTACCTCTTAGCCAAGCATGACGATGGAGACCGACAGAGGAGACAAGAACTTTCAAGGAGCAAGTGACAGCATGACGGACTGAATTAATTTGCTGTTTTGAGATCGTGCAAATTTCTGATAAAGCTCCTGACTACGTTGGACGGTGTTCCTCCAGAACAAACTGTAAGACGAGACGAACTGCATTAGCCACATTAAAGGCATAGGCCGACAGATATGACAGGTAGGTGTCAATACGAATATTCATAGAGGCGAAGGAATACAGCTTCCTCGCGATAACATCGATCTTGCGGCCCTCGCAATCGGGAGGCGCAGAGTGGCGGGCAGATTGCTTCGATTTCGAAGAAGATTGGACAATCATGGAATTCGGCGGAGGCTGGCTGAAGAGAAACTTCCCTGAGCTCTCTTGGACCTTATAGAGAGCTTCGTATTGTTTGGAAACTGGGGGAATGGAAGCGGAATGAACCCATGTCTCCTTGAGGGTGGAGAGGTGGACTGGCAATAGAGGCAGGACTGTCGAAGGCGGGAGGTCAGCGTGAACAAGCTTGTGAATGACATCAGTCACAGCCGGTGATTCAGTGGAACCCTGGACCTGAAGGGCGGATGCCAACCTGGTTACAAGTTCCAGATACGCTTTCGGGCCTTCAGTAGGTGAAATAGACCCCGAGGGCCAATGGTCATCTTCAATGTGCGAAATATTGAGTTCAAGATCTGCCGAATCCGAGTTGTCGGAAATCGACATGGGAGAGAAGGATCTCCGCTGTTGAGTGAGATCAGCCGGTATCAAGTCATCAACAGGGGGATGAAGCCTAGGTTCTGAGAGAGAACACTTAGGGGCATCCCTAGGCCTCGAGAGGTCAGGAGGCTGGTCAGGGGCCACAGAACGGGCCGAAGTCACGGACCGAGATCGTCTGGCGCGATCTAAAGTGTGTGGATGGTCATCACGTTCGAAATGACGAAGGCAATCATACCAGTGTCGACGAGGAGTAGGAGACCTCGGATAATAATAAGGATAGTAATCTGGTCGATCTCGTTCATCAGACCAGTATTCGTCATCAGAAGGCGATCCCGAAGGAAAAGGTGACTGGCGATGAAGAAGATGCTTTCGATCATATCGAGATCGATGGCCAGCAGAATGCTCCGTGTCCTCCAAATGGTGGATTGGGATACGGGAGTGTGGTGTCGGAGATCGAGAATCCCGGTGACAAGACCAGTCAGGAAGAGATCTCGTAGATTGACCCAGTGGAATAAGGCCAGAGGCTGAAGAGAGCGTAGGTGGCGGTGGCAGAGGCCGCAAAGCAGACTTGTTAGGTACAACATCCACAGCAGGGGTTGATGTCGTTAAACTAGTAATGACGACTGGGTCGACAGCCGAAGTCGAAGTCGAGGGCTTGACTTTTGATTTCGAGGAAGCCTTACCCTCAGGCCGTGTAGATTTTAGCTTTGGTGCCTTCAAAGAGGATTCTGATTTTTTAGAAACAGTCGAAGGCATGGCAGGGCACAAGGCTGCCTCTAAAAGCATAGCCCTAAGGTGAGTCTCCCTATTATGTCGAACTTGTCTAGTAAAATCTAGCACAATGAATACAAGTATCGACTCTATGGGATTCCCTGAGTGTCAGCTATGCTGCCATGGGGGTTGGGGAGTTCATTCTGTGTCTTGGTAATCGCTATTGCATTCCTATCTGCTGTTCTGCCTATGCCGCAATGCTTATCTCTACAGATGTGCTGGAGGATGTTGTGTTGGAGGTTGTATTGTCTGGAAGTCTCCTATGTACCGTGAGAGACTACTGCTTCCCAGCTTTCGCCACCTAACAGTTTCCTAGCTGGTCCTGCACGCGGGAGGGTAGCTAATTGGCCCATGCCATGGGGGGGTGCATACGAATGCCCTATATCCTATTATGCTCAATGGGTTGACGCCATTCTTAACAGTGCCTGTGTTACTGCATCTATAGCTTTGCAATAAAAGTATAACCATTCCTGAATGTGTGTACTTCGTTGTAAGCTGTGGGTTCTGACACCGAGACAAAACATGCACAAATCATGACCGTCGTTTGAGGGACGTTTAGCTGGGCAATAATGGCACAGTTTAAAAAACTTTGTTTTGCCAATACGTTCTCTACCCCACTCACTATAAATAAAGGGGGGGGTGAGAGAAGGAGAAAAAAAAGTATTTAAAAATTTATATATATAAAAGAACAAGAAAAGTGAAGAGTGAAGATGGAAGGGAACGAAACAGAGAAAAAAGAGAAATGTATACTTAGCTGAGGCAAGTACGGAGCAACAAAAATGAGGTGTGAACACACAGGCGGTCAAAGAAGAACTGAGTGGGAGGCGCCTCTCTCCCCCGCTCCAGGCATGCGCAGTACGTGCCTGCTCCCTAGGGCGGGAAGAGAGCCCACCAAAAGCTTTCTGAGGCAAAGCTCTAGAAGTTTCTCCGGTCGAGGTCGTGCGCAGGCACCCAACCCATGTGTGGGACTGCACAGAGACCACGACAAAGATCTTTTGTTTCTATGTTGCTGAAGGGTGAAATGGTGCTCTTGTGCAAAACACAACCAAGAATACTTCCAGTAATTTTAAATCAAAAGATTAATTTTAAAAATTAAAAATATGGAGGGAGGAATGGCATGGAAGGGCCTAGTGCTGGGATTTTATTTTTATGCTCCTGAACAGCACATATGCACTTTTCTGCAAAATAAAAATAAAACCAGTTATACCATTTAAAATATCTTGGCAGGATTTTTTAAAAGTACTTCTACTTTCATTCCAGAAATACAACGGACATCTCTGCTCAGGTAAATATTTCCAGTAATACCAAATCTGAGAAGTTCAAGAGAGGATTCCACAAGCGTCCACACTTTCCATACATACACAATCAAAGGGAATTCTGACCAGCTCTGCAGCAAGCATTCCACTGCAAGCAAAAGAAATCCCATCAACAGACTGGTCTACTGAAGGAGTTAACGATGTAGTATGGAAAGGCTGTTTGCGCTGTGTGCAAGTCAAAGAAGCAGACCGCATTCAGCAGCCATGATGGCGCATGGGCAATTCTCATCTCACAAAGCACAAGCCCTGGAAGTTAGGTGCATAAAAGTTTCACATTTTTTATGTCCACTACAAAACAGCCAGAATAGGACATACGGTAGTTGTAGAAGCACAGTATTTCGAAGGACCTTTCTAGCTAGTAAGGAGAAGCTGGAAAATGTGTTGGCAAACTTTGCAAGTAGGGGGGCTCATTATCGCACAATGACCTCAAAAGAATTTTGCTACACAGGACCTGATAGCTTGGCAGAATGCAGCTGGACCTTTAAATTCTTATCCCACTATACCAGCGCTTCTCAACCTTCCATATCTTATGTCCTACCACGGCCAAAGAACCTAGGTCTCACCATGATAGAAAAAAAGCCCACTTTTTACACAAAGGACATTTGTATACTTATAGACACTCTATTATATCTATCGTTTACAGTAGGTTTTAAGGACATAAAAAAACTCAGTAGTATTGTTGGAATTAAGCTTTATTGCCATGGCTTTAATGGATAATTCCTGGCCGAGACGGTCAGTGGGAAGCTGTGCATCAAAGACACTCGGTGGTAAGTAAGGAGCATAGATTAAGAGAAACACTGAGTTCCTAGGTTACCGTTTGCATGCCAAAATATCACACATGATAATCTGTGGCAGGTGGACATGAGGGTTAAGGAAGAGTGAGTTCTTAATACTTGTTATGAAAACCTTGAGTCCCACTCTGTGTCCTGCTGATGATACACCTGCTACCAGGTAAGAACCACTGCTGTAACAGAACCATGCACTGGAGAGGAGGGTCTTTGGTCTTTTGGAGAACCAGCCCTGAGACTCAAATATGAGGCAGTGAGATGCACAGCAGACCAGATTGGTTTCTCCCCTCATGTATCAAAACCGATCACTCTCCTCACAGCACTAACCAGGCTTCCCAAATAAATAGCTACTGCTCATGCAAGGAGAATGGGAACGTTAATGGACAATACATTTTTAAGTATTCAGGAACTGCAGGGGCTCATCTGAAAAGCACAGTTGCACCCTCCTATCCAAGTATCTCGAGACACTACTGATCGCAGTGGTTGTTATGCATTTTTAAACGCTGGTTTGGAAATATTCTGTAAGGGAGCATATTTAGATGACTCCATCTCCCTTTGCTCCTTGAGAAACAATGGTGCCATTTCTAAGCCTGGGAAGAAACTGCCTCAGGCAGCTGATGTGGAGTAGCAGCTAAGAGACCAAGCAGCCGTCCACAAAGACCTTGGTTCAAAGCTTGTCTCTGCCTTAAACTCCCTTGGATGCTTTAAGCAAGCCTGTCCCCCACAGCCTCATCCCCTCCTGTGCACAGTGGAGAGAACTCATGTCTAGATTATAGGGTGGTTCTAAGGACAGTGTTCATGAAGTACTTTGAATGCTGAAAGCACTACGTAAAAGCAAAGTATTAATGACCAATAGCCACCCCAAGATGTAGGGTCACTTCGTCATTGTGCTACAGGTACCATCAATAGCTGGGAAGGGGCAGAGGAAAAAAGGGCACGCCTAACTTCATGGAAGCCCTTGGAATAATTTCTTTCAGAGAGGTTGTGAAGGGAATTTTTGTGCTGCTCCAGAACTCACAGCATTCTGCCAACCAAACACAAAGCCATGCGCTGATGGTACCAACCTCTTTCCACGCCAATCTCTGCTACTCCCCTTCCTCCTTGCGCCAAGCTTGAGCATATGTAACCTGGGACAGAGGAGCACACAAATCTCCCACCCCTCCTGCGCCATGCACCAACCGAAGGGGGAAAAGAAAAAGAGTCCCATCAGCCCACAGTAAAACTCTGTCTTCATGTTCCAGCTGGTTCACGCACCTCAGCACAACAGGAGCTGACAAGAGGGTTTAGCAAGATGACACGGAATCTCAGAGGAGACAAGCTGCAGCCACATACAGAAAAATCAACCCATGTCAGTCCTGACTTGCGCAACAGAGAGCTGCTTTTTAGGAAGTCTGCTGATGAGGAAAACCAGGCTGCTTTCCACATGATATCCCTCAACTGACTTCCTTACAAAGGCTTGCAGGCACGGCTGCTGGGAAATACAGGACGTTGTGCCTCTTTGTAAAAGTCAAGTGGTACAATGCTGAGACCCAACCCCCAGTTGCTCCCTTCCATGCAGTGCAGCTCACAGCCAGTTCTTAAGCCAATTCTTAAGTAAGATGGAGTCCCTTTAAAAGTTCTTTGACCAGATCCCCATGCAGTGAGCTGTGGATATGGAACAGCTCTCTTGGGAATCACCTTCAGGGGCAAGAGACAGGCCTGTATTGTGGGGCCAACCCATGAGGTTAGCCAGGACACAGGGAGTAACTACCATGCAGAGGCAGTTCAAATCAGAAGACCCCAAGCACCTTGGGGGAAGGGTGGGGGTTAAGAGATCTCCTTCAAGGGATATTTTTCATGCCCTCAGTTTAATTTGCCATAGGCGATGCTGTCCCAGGAGTGGGGACAGCATTTGGGCAAACCTATTAGGTAGTCCCCCTAGCTACTGAAGGGTCATTTCAACCAGAGCTGCAGAAAATAAGCTGTCTTCTCTGCCAGGAACTATTTGACTTTGCTGCCTCCCCCCCCTCCCCCTTCCAGTGAGTGTTGTACTGCAGGCATCACGGGAAATTGTGTTTTTGTATTTGACTTGCTCTGAGTTGTAATGTTTTGTGCCTGCAATTCTAACATACATAAAGATTGTGGTATGAAATTATTCTTTTTCTAAAATTACCCACATTTTTTAATTGTTGTCCAGACCTTTAAAAATCTTTCTGGCGTTTAGAGAGACATAAGAAAGACTCTACTTTTTCTCCCCTTTTCTGATATGTAAATGCTGTATTTTTTTTCTCGGGGGATATATTATTAAAAATTAATAACAACAACAACAACAACAATAATCATAATAATCATAATCATAAGTAGTAGTAGTGGTAGTGGTGGTAGTAGTGGTGGTGGTGGTAGTAGGAGTATTGGTATTATAAGTAGTTGTAGTATTATTAAAAAAGAAGACTCCAAGCACAGAAAGCTACCATCACTGAGGGTGATTCTGCATCTGCCATTCGCTCCACATTTTCTCAACACTGAGGAAAAGGTGCAGCTCAAAACCACATCCAAATACTCCAGGGCAACTCCATACTGACTGCGAAGTCACCCCTGAACGGGCATAAATCTATGCAGAAGGTACCATAAAACCCGATAATCAGAGAAAGTGAAAGCGGCATGCAATGCAGAGGGGGATTTCTGTTCCAAGGTGGGTTTGGTAAAACAATGGAGGAAAAAGCCAATACGAATCTCCCTAAAATCAGAGTGAGCATTACCACGCATACTGTTTTACTTCCTTTAGTGGAGAGGCAGCAAAGGTTCTCTCTCAGCAGTCAGAGTAGTCAGATAACACAGAGCGCCCAACCCTAGTGAGCCATGTTGCATTATTTCAGGGGTGGGGGTAATTACTGCCAAATTCTGCCTGCACAGTGACCCCACAACCGCAAAGGGACAAAAGCCCTTCTGTCACGTAAGCTCACAGCACTGCAGCTGCAGCCAGCTACCCAGTGATATTTTCCTACCCAGGGCTAACTACTACAATGAAAATTAGCAGAGGGTAGTTCTCTCAATGCCTATTAGATGTGACAACTAAATGGGAATGCTACGTTTCAGGACAGCACCTCTCTCTCATTAAGCCAACTTTTACTGCCTGCTGATGAGTTTTAAGGAAGTGGGCTTCCCACTACAAGAACGTTCCTTTACTGAGCCTATGGGAAGTATAAAAGGGTTCAGAATCCCACGTTACAATTCATTACTTGGTGATTGCCTGGATACAACACAGACTCTAGCACAGGTGTGGCCAAACTTGCTTAACATCAGAGCCACATAGAATAAATGTCAGATATTTGAGAGCCACAAGACATGAACAAATATAACCCACATGTTTTTATTGAAAAATATGCAAATTTACTTTTTAAATTAACATTAAATAAGACTGCTAAAAATAAAAACAAAAGGGGCAAAAACAGATATTGATAACTAGGAAAAAGGGCCATTGTGGAAATAAATACAACAATCTCTAGAAAGAGGCTCGGGGCAGGTGCCCCGGCCTTGGACACTCAGTGTCAATTTGCTGTGGCGACTTCAGCAGGGTATAATGACACTGAGTCCACCATTTTCTCCAGAGGAATTGATCTCTGCTACCTAAAGAACAGTTGTAATTTTGAGTGATCTCCAGGCCCCACCTGGAGATTGGCAACGATGGTTCCCCAGAAGGGAATGGTTGGTTTGGAGGGTGGAGTCTATGGCTTTGTACCTGTCCGAGGTCCCACGCCTCCTGAAACCTCACCCTTTCCAGGCTCCATCCCTCACATCTCCAGGAATTTCCCACCTGGAGTTCCCCACCCTATCTCCTTCCCAGCCAATCATCAACCTACCTTTATTTCCCCCTCACTTTTCAACTTTCCACCCCCCACAAACCTGCAGCCTCTCCCGTGCTCTGAAGCCCTGACTGCTGCGTCACATTGGCTGTCATATGGGGGCCACCTCAGCAGCATATAAGGATACGGAGCTCATCATTTTCTCCAGGGGAACTGATCTCTGCCATCTGGAAAGCAGTTGTAATTCTGAGTGATCTCCAGCCCTCACCTGGAGATTGGACACATTTTATCTCAGAACAGCAAACTGTTTAGAATGTTAGAGGCAAAAGCCAATCAAGTCGCATATGCAAACGACCTCTGTGTTCCATGGCAAAGGCCAATGAGGCTGCATATGCAAATAACCTCTGTGTTCTGACTGGCTATGG
>NW_015169232.1:150462-175639 GCF_001447785.1 Gekko japonicus | reverse complement strand
GCTATGGGGGGGAGAGGAACAGCAAACTGTTTAGAATGTTGGAGGCGAGACTCAAGCAATGCAGCCAGTGGATAGGGACAGATTCTGAGTGACACACCAGGGCGCCAACCAATTCCGGAGCATGTGGAATATTCTAGAGAAGTGCCACCACCATTCGGCTTTTATATATAAGGGAGATGATATTTAACTTTAGATGGGGAGTGGGGGAGGGAGGGAGGGAGGAAATGATGGGGGGGGGGAAGGTGGAAGGAAAGCAAGGGGAAGGGAAGACCAACCAGGGAAGCATGCCTTCCTTTCACTTCCGCAGCCAACCTGCTGGGAGCTGCAGAATATCTGTGAAAGGGCCACCTGTGGCTCCCGAGCCACAGTTTGGCCACCCCTGCTCTAGCATTATATGACAGTAACTGTTGGACTGTTATTCAAATTATGACACCAAACATCATGCAGGAAAATCAAAATTAGAGACTTTAAATACAGCAATTAAATGAATGTACTGCTTCATCTGACCTGATGATGAAGGCACCTCGTATCTCTAGCAGCTTCCGCTCACTGCTGAATCTCTTGAGCAAGTTGATCATGAATTTATAGAAGTAGGAGTTCATGGTGGGAGTTGAGGGAGAGCACTCCATGCCTTTGGAACCTGGGAGAAGAAATGGCGTGAAGTTACCTAACTTCAAAACACACACACACAGAGGACACATTGCACAAAATGCAGATGGCTTTCAGGGCTTATACTCTGCAGAGAACCGCAGCAGACCCTGTGTGTATATTATTCTCTGTTTATTTGCTTCATATATAGCCTACCTTTCTCACCAACAGAAACCCAGTCCAGCTCACATCATTATCCACTGTTCCATTTTATCCTCGCAACAACCCTGTGAGGCGGGTTAAGCTGAGAATGTGTGTGGCTGTCCCAACGTTACCCAGCAAGCTTCAGTGGCAGAATAAGGATTCAAACCTGGGTTTGCAGGATACCAATCTGACACTCTAACCTGTCAGCAAGCTGCCAATGTGTCTGTAATGTATGTGTTGGGCCTGTCTGCATCCCTTTTCCCCCCTCGCTTGTCGACAACCTCTATTGCCATGGTAACAGTAGTATACTCTGGTGCGCATGTCCACCCTCAACCCCATGCGCTCATCTCCTCCACTGCATTCCTTTCCATGTACGCTAGCTTTGCTTTGATGGCGCGTTATCAACCCAAGGCCACAGGTGGTGTGCAGCAAGAGGCTTTTGCTTAGTCTGTAATGAATATGTAGTGTGGGAATAGTCTAATTGTTTAACTGTAGAGAACCGTTGCTTCTCAGGGTTTGGGCGCGCTGGGCGCCTTCTAGGCGGGAGCGGGAACCATACCTATTGGCTATTGTAATTATGAAATTGCTTTAACCTATCTGTCAAACGCTCAACTCGTTATTCTGAACAGAGAATCTGTTCTAAGTGCTTCATGGCTTCAATAAAGTAAAACCTTCCTGCATCATTGCCTGCTGCTCCCCCCCCCCCCATTATTCTGACAGGGTATCACCTTCACTCATAAAAAATCTTTCTAGTACCTAATTCTGTGTTTTACATGAGCACTAGTTGGCCAGTCCTTAGGGAGAGTTGATGGGATATTTGCATATTAGCGGAGCTTTACTTGAAAAGATGTCGGAAATGCCTCCAAGTTGGAGACTCCTGAAAAATATGTGCTAACTTGAAGACACCCAGGCAGGGCAAGAAAATTCCACCCAGAAATAAAGCCAATGCTGAAAGTTGAACAAAGTTGGAAGAAAGAATGCAACTCCAATAGTAGGCAGCTGAATCAGAAGTGTTTTTAAGGGATGTTAAGTCAAGAAATTCAGTGAAGTAGCACACAGAATGCACTAATGACTGGACCAGGTATGAGAGAGATGTTATGGAAAGGAAAATGTCCTTTTTGAAGATGAGAAATGCTAGTGAGATGCTTAACATACAAACTCATTCCAGCCCACTCTGCAGATTCCCTCAAAAGGTCTTGCAAAATCTTGGGAGCTAAGTCATGAGAAATCAGCAAATGCATAATCCCAAAAGAAAACCCACAAAATAAAAAGGGCTGGCCAAAAAGGTGAAGAATTGAAGAAGCTGGTAGTGCCGGACGATGTGCCCTTTTAAACCCCAGAGTGTATTAGTTTCCCCCCAAAAAAGATGAGACAAACCTCCCTTTAGAGTTGGCGTACAACCAATTCAGTCTCAAACCCACCACCTAAATTTTGGGGAAAGCTTCTAGGAGACAAAGTATGGCTCTGTTCCTTCACAATCGAGGTACTGATGTGCCTTTCCACTTATGTTGCCTTGATGGTATTAGGGTACGACCAAGTGGGCCATTCTGTACAACGTCTAATGTCTTGGAGATCCAGGACCCCAAGATCCACTCACCCTCCCCATAAGGGTCTGCAGGGAAACACTCAACTAGAAGAGGATCATCATCCTGCCCAGAAGGATGCTCTGCTATCCCCACGACTCAAAAAAAAAAAGGGGGGGGGAGTGGTGTACACCTTTTCACCTACACTGCTCCTCTGCACAGTTATTAGGAAACTCAAAAAGAACAGAGCAGAACTAACCTGCATGGCATTTGACTGGCCCAGGTGACCTTGCTTTTTAGATCTCACAGCAGTGTTCCCTCTAAGCTGAGTTAGTGTGAGCTAGCTCACAGTTTTTTAGCCTCCAGCTCACACATTTTTCTCTTAGCTCAGGAAGGATGGCTCCAGAGCAAACTGATTTATGCAGTATCCAAATGTCTCGCTCACAACTTTAATGCCAGTGGCTCACAAAGTAGAATTTTTGCTCACAAGACTCCGCAGCTTAGAGGGAACATTGTCTCACGGAGCTGCTACATCATTCCCTTTCCCCAGAGGATTCCAGCAGAACATATTCCACTAACTCAGTTATCAATCTGCCAGACTGTGGAGGGTGACATTACTTGGAGATTTAAAAATGTCACTACTGTGTTCCAGAGAGGTGGTCAGGGTCTTATTCAAATCTCAATATTCACCCCTGAAGCAGAAGAGATTACCTGGAAGGCTTTCAAGTAAATGGTACAAACAGAAAAGGATCCTGGCCCTTCTAGCATCTAGAAGTTGTTGTTCTTCCTACAAGACATTACTGCTAAGGAGCTACATCTCAACACACTGCAATGCCAGGCAGCTCCCCTAAGCAGTATCCTGGGCACAGAAACTGGGTCACTCTACATTTCCCAGTACAGGGTAATGATTGGACAGGTTGAAAGACTTGTTTTGTATAACAGGACTATATTTTTAAAAGCAAGTCCCTATTATTATTATTATTATTATTATTATTATTATTATTATTATTATTATTATTATTATTATTATTATTATTATTATTTAGATTTCTATACAGCCCTCCCAAAGGCTCAGGGCGGTTCACAAGCGGCAAGCATAGAGCCCCAGAGGTGCAACAAAACAGTACCAACTGAGAGGCTCACCTCTTTGAGGAATAGAGACACGAAGGCGGCAATCTCTTTTCAAATCTTCTGGCGAGCAGAGGAACAGTAACAGAAGCTGAGTTTTTGTCCATTCTAAGAGTCCATCTTCATGTAGTTTGCCCCTCAAGTAAGCTACCCTCGTTCCTAATAGTAAAACCACTACTATACACAGGGGTCTTTTGGGGCCAGAACCCGGGGTAAGTGAGGGTTCTGTGGGGGGTGGCGGAGGCCTTGGAGGAAGCACGGGATTATCTTTTCCTTCTTACTTCCTTCTTTCCTTCTCTTTCTTTGACTCTTTCCTTCCTTCATTCCTTCTCTGTACTCTCTCTCTCTTTCCTTCCTTCTTTCCTCCTTCTGTGGCCCAACCCTAGTGAGAAGGGGTTTAAACTTTAAATCCCTTCTCTCTTTGCCTCCCCCCCCCCCCGGAAGGGAAGGGGAGGCTTTTGAAGATGCCTTCCCCCCCTTTTGCTTCCCCTTCTGACATCACTCTTCTGGTGATGGCAGGGGGCACTGCATATGCTAATGAGCTATTATGCTAATAGCCTAGTAGCTTATTAGCATACCATATGCTAATGAGCTCCTGCAGCTCTTTTTCTACAAAAAGACCCCTGATAATAATAATAGTAGTAGTAGTAGTAGATGATTGGATTTATACCCTGCCCTTCACTACCTGAAGGAGTCTGAGCGGCTTATAGTCTCCTTTCCCTTCCGCTTCCCACAACAAACACCCTGTGAGCTAGGTGGGGCTGAGACAGCTCTTTCGAGAACTGCTCATAAGAGAAGCGCCCTGAAATAGCTTGTAACTGGCCCAAGGTCACACCAGCAGCTGCATGTGGAGGAGTGGGGAATCAAACCCGGTTCTCCCAGATTAGAGTCTGTGCTCTTAACCACTAAGATACTTTTGTCCTAAGTTGCCTATGAGCCATCCCAAATCATCTACTCACAGAATTCTGGTGATGTCAGGATGTGTTACTGCTACTGTTTATTAGATTTTTTTTTAATCCCGTGCTTCCTCCAGGGAGCTCAGGGTGATGATGTACATGTCTTCCCCACTCTTTTTTCTCCTCATAACCACTCTGGGGTACAATAGCAGCGTGGGGATTGGACACAGGTCACCCATATTCAACACTTATTCAATATTTATCCATTAAGAACATTTTTATGCAACCTTCCCCCAACGTAGAGTCCCCAAGATGGCAAAAAAACGGAAGTATGAAAACAGCTTTTAAAAATATGCATTTATAAAACCCATTAAAAACAACACACATTATCACATATAAACAGGAAGAGGGGTCAGTGAGGTAACACCACACAAAACCCCCTGCTGCTGGAAAACAATGATTGAGAAGTACGGATGAATCTTCCTGGAGAGAGAATTCCATCCTTTTACTGCACGACTGAAAAAGAAACTCTTTTCTTGGGTTTCTACCCACTTTGCCTCAGATGGCCAAGGGCACCCAAAGATGACCGCCGTGATTGCGTAAGGTTCCTATGGGAGCAGGGAGTTAACAACCATTTCAGTCAGGCACTCTTTATTTGCAACTGCAGTTGTACAGTTTGGGAAAATACCTGCCTACACGTGACCATGTTAAGCGAAACAGACTTTTGAATCAGGGGGGGGGGTATTCCACAGGAAGAACAAACCAACTTTAGCCTTTTTACCCCCACTGGGAGAGGGAATGGGAAGGTTCATTTTCAGTCTCTCTCACTGAAGTGGGAATTAAGAAGGCATGGGTAAAAGGATTCCATCTTTCTGGGTTTCCCTGTGTTGTGCTAGTATTGCTCCCTTATCTAGCTGCAGTCTGCAAGTGTTCGATAGATTCATGGAGAACTGTGACAGAAATACTCTCCTCAACAACAGCACACTTGGAAGACACACAGAAAAAGGCAAACGCATTACCGCTTGGATGAAGAGAGAAAATTGGATGAGCGGAAGAAACAGACTTTCCATTTCACAAAGACCCGGTGGTCTGCCAGCAGCAGACCACCAGGTTGGGTCCCCTGCATCCTTTCCAATCCCTCACAGTTCATAATGTCTACAGAGACAGCTCTGTATGGATCAACGGGTGGAAACTGGCGGCGAGCTGCTGGCCAAGATATTCATCCATTCCCTCAGATCTTTTTAAAGACACTGGCCCAGTTGCAGTTTTTGCTGCTGACGGGTGGCTCGCCCACCCCGGCATTGTAAAATCTTATAATAGAATCTGTTCTACTATTGAGGTGGGAGGAAATACTAGAAAGGCAAGAGAGGGTGTTAGGAAAACAGAGCTGAACTAATTAATTTACAATGATACTCCCTAAGTGTAGACTTCACAAATTTCTAACACACCAGATTGGCTTTTAGCACACATATGGTGAAGCCCAACACTGGAGTTACAAATGTGAAACCTTGGCTGTTAACAGTGAGCACATGGGCAAATCATAATAGTCTCAGGAGAATTGCTCGCAGCAACTACTGAGATTTCCCACAAAGGAGGTGTGTTGACAGCAACTACAGCCACATAACTCAAATACAGAGCTGGTCAGCAGTCACACAATCATATGTTGCCCCTCCTATACTGGGAGGAGCATCTTGTTGATGCCAACCAACCCACACAGAACACCTCAATGCAATCAAGAGCTCTTCCAAAACTCTGGGCCTATAAGCAAATTAGCAACTTTGCAGTTGGCATAGCATTGGGGTAACATGATCGGCACAGCAGGCCCCAGTCAGAAACCTTGCAGACACTCCTCCCAGAAGATTTCGCCAGCAGAATAGGGAGGGGGGTTCACCCCTGTAAATTCTTGTCCTCAGGTTGTGCAGACTGAAAAGCATCCACATGTGAACCTGATAAGCAGATGGCTCAAGAACACCCAGTAATTTAACAATAATTAAGCATGGAGTCCAAATGAGATATGATCAATTTTATTCACTTGTTGTTCAGTCGCACAGTCGAGTCCGACTCTTCGCGACCCCATGGACAATCTCCCGCCAGGCTCTCCTGTCTTCCGCTGTCCTCCGAAGTTGGCTCAATTTCATGTTCGTTGCATCGCTGACACTGTCTAACCATCTCATCCTTTGCCGTCCCCGTCTTCTTTGACCTTCAATCTTTCCCAGCATCAGGGTCTTCTCCAGTGAGTGCTCCCTTCTCATTTGGTGGCCAAAGTATTTGAGCTTCAGTTTCATTATCTGGCCTTCCAGGGAACAGTCAGGGTTGATTTCTTTGAGGATTGACTGATTTGTTCTTCTTGCAGTCCAAGGGACTCTCAAGAGTCTTCTCCAGCACCATAGTTCAAAAGAATCTATTCTTCGGCGCTCGGCCTTCCTTATAGTCCAGCTCTCGCAGCCATACATGACTACTGGGAATACCATTGCTTTGACCATGCGGACTTTTGTTGGCAGGGTGATGTCTCTACTTTTTATCATGCTGTTTAGGTTCGCCATCGCTTTCCTCCCAAGGAGCAGGCGTCTTTTAATTTCATGGCTGCAGTCACAGTCTGCGGTGATCTGGGATCCCAGGAACGTGAAGTCTGTCACTACTTCCACGACTTCCCCTTCTATTTGCCAAGGAGTGATGGGGCCGGATGCCATGATCTTAGTTTTTTTGATGTTGAGCTTCAAGCCCACTTTTGCGCTCTCCTCTTTTACTCTGAGCAAGAGGCTCTTTAGATCCTTTTCACTTTCAGCCATTAGAGTGGTATCATCTGCATATCTGAGGTTGTTGATCTTTTCCCCAGCAATCTTAATTCCCGCTTGTGATTCATCCAGGCCAGCATTTCGCATGATGTACTCTGCATATATATTAAATAAGCAAGGTGACAGTATACATCCTTGTCGTACTCCTTTTCCTATGCTGAACCAATCAGTTGTTCCGTATCCGGTTCTAACTGTCGCTTCTTGGCCCTTATACAGGTTTCTCAAGAGACATGTGAGGTGGTCTGGTACTCCCATCTCTTTAAGGACCTGCCATAGTTTGTTGTGATCCACACAGTCAAAAGCTTTAGCATAGTCAATGAAGCAGAAGTAGATATTTTTCTGGTACTCTCTTGCTTTCTCCATAATCCAGCGAATGTTGGCAATTTGATCTCTAGTTCCTCTACCTCTTCGAAACCCAGCTTGTACTTCTGGTAGTTCTCTATCCACGTACTGTTGAAGCCTAGCTTGTAGGATCTTGAGCATGACCTTGCTAGCGTGTGATATGAGTGCAATTGTGCGATAGTTTGAACATTCCTTGGCGTTGCCCTTCTTTGGGATTGGAATGTATACTGATCTTTTCCAATCCTGTGGCCACTGTTGCGTTTTCCAAATTTGCTGGCAAATGGAGTGCAGCACTTTAACAGCATCATCTTCTAAGACTTTGAATAGCTCAGCTGGAATACCATCACCTCCACTAGCTTTGTTGTTAGCAATGCTTTCTAAGGCCCATTTAACTTCACATTCCAGGATGTCTGGCTCGAGGTCAGTGATTATACCGTCGTGGTTGTCAAGGACATCGAGGTCTTTCTTGTATAGTTCTTCTGTGTATTCTTGCCATCTTTTCCTAATCTCTTCTGCTTCTGTTAGGTCCCTACCGTTTTTGTCCTTTATCATGGCCAGCTTTGCATGGAACGCTCCCTTGATTTCTCCAATTTTCTTGAAGAGATCTCTAGTCCTTCCCATTCTATTGTTTTCTTCTATTACTTTGCACTGTTCATTCAGGAAGGCCTCCTTATCTCTCCTTGCTGTTCTCTGGAAATCTGCGTTCAGTTGGGTAAATCTTTCCTTTTCGCCTTTGCCTTTCGCTTTCCTTCTTTCCTCTGCTATTTGTAAAGCCTCATCAGAAAGCCATTTTGCTTTCTTGCATTTCTTTTTCTTTGGTATGGTGGTGATTGCTGCCTCCTGTACAATGTCACGAACCTCCGTCCATAGTTCTTCAGGCACTCTATCTATCAAATCCAGACCCTTGAATCTATTCTTCACCTCTACTGTATATTCATCAGGGATGTGATCTAGGTCAAACCTGAATGGCCTCGTGGTTTTCCTGATTTTCTTCAGTTTAAGTCTGAATTTTGCAATGAGTAGCTCATGATCTGAACCACAGTCAGCTCCAGGTCTTGTTTTTACTGACTGGATAGAGCTTCTCCATCTTTGACTGCAAATTATATAGTCAATCTGATTTCGGTGTTGCCCATCTGGTGATGTCCATGTGTAGAGTCGCCTCTTAGGTTGTTGGAAAAGGGTGTTCGCTATGACCAGTGTGTTCTCTTGACAAAACTCTGTTAACCTTTGCCCTGCTTCATTTTGCTTTCCAAGGCCAAACTTGTCTGTTATTCCAGTTACCTTTTCACTTCCTACTTTAGCATTCCAGTCCCCTATGATGATGAGGACATCATTTTTTGGTGTTAGTTCTAGGAGGTGTTGTAGGTCTTCATAGAACCGGTCCACTTCAGCCTCTTCTGCATCAGTGGTTGGGGCATACACTTGAATTACTGTGATGTTGAATGGTTTGCCTTGGAATCGGACAGAAATCATTCACTAAGCACTTACAAACTGGCAAGAGAGTTGCTAACTCTTTTGAGACCCGGTACATAAAAGATGCTTCCACACATGGAACAACTTTGGATGGCACGGAACAGATACAAAGATGGCAGCGAAGATTTCTTTGCACTACAAGTAGGCTGCTTCATGATCCTAGGCCCCAGTGGTGTGCAAGTCTCAAGGAGGCCTGCCTTCCGCAAAGGCCTCATGTAAATATGCCGACAGGCCACCAGTTCCCAAGCACCCTCTGAGTTGCTTGGGATGGTCAAAGCAGTTCCCAATCACCAGTTCCCAAGCACCCTTATGGTTGGGCTGGAGAGAAATTGAGGGAAAAGCAGACACCAAGCACTGATGTGGAGGAAGAGCTTGGATAGAAAGCATACAAGGCCCTGCACAGAGAGAGAGCGCATTCACTCCCTGAAACTGCACAGCAGTGAGGCTGATTTTGTGGGAATTGATCTCTGGCCCCACTCCGGGTGAGTCTGGCCTACTGGGATCACGTACTGACACAGGAGTAGGAACTAGGTATGGCAGCTGCATCAGGGAGCTTTGTTGTTTTCCCGCCAACTTCTTTTCTGGGTGAGTTTTGTAGTTGTGGTAACACCCTATATTAATTCCAACCCATTTTTACAACTTTTCTCCTATTTAGTTAACGGTTATACCATCTGGTGTTCCTTGTTCACTCTGCCTGGGTCCTTCACACCTCACACTTGGTCATATACGAGGGCATGCCCTGACTGAAAAGGAAGTTGCCAGGGGGACAGGGAGGGTGCTCTGGGCCCTCTCCAGTAAAGCCACAGAAACAGAAAAATAACAGGTTTTTATATCCCACTTTTCTCTGCCTTAAAGAGTCTCAGAGTGGCTCACAATCACCTTCCCTTCCTCTCCCCACCACAGGCACCTTGTGAGGCAGGTGGGGCTGAGAGAGCTGTGAGCGCCCCAAGGTCCCCCAACAGGCTTTGTGTGGAGTAGAAGTGGAGAATCAAACCCAGTTCTCCCGATTAGAGTCTGCCACTCTTACCCACTACACCAAACTGGCTCTCCAGAGTGGTGGCAACCAGTTAAGACCCTTGCCTGCACTCCAGGGCTGAAGCAGGCAGAGGAAAGAAAGAAGGGGTATGTAGGGAGGAGGGCTCCTAGGAAGGGAGGTCCCATCTGTGCTAAATCCTGCATGGCCCTAGCCCTTTCCTTGGGCAATTCTGCATTGGTTTTTCCCTCCGTTTGGTGTAATGGTTAAGTGCGCGGACTCTAATCTGGGAGAACCGGGTTTGATTCCCCACTCCTCCACTTGCTCCTGCTGCATGACCTTGGACAAGCCATAGTTCTGGCACAGCTGTTCTTCTTGAAAAAGAGCAGTTTCTGTCACAGCTCTTTCAACCCCACCTACCTCACAGGGAAAGGTGTTTGTAAGCCACTCTGAGACTCCCTTGGGTAGTGAAGGGTGGGGTATAAATTATCCCCCCCCCCACGTTGCATGCTACTTTCATTCTCTTGGATCATCGGATTTTATGGTAGTTTCTGCATTGCATGCCACTTTCACTTTCTTGGATCATTCGGTTTCTATGGTACCTTCTGCATAGATTTATGCCCGTTTTATGGCCACTCAGGGGAAACTTTGCCATCAGTATGGTGTTGGCCCAGGGTATTTGAATAGTGCCTTAGTGTTGAGAAAATGTGGAGCGAATGCCAGATGCAGGACCAGCCCTGGACAGGCTGTAAAGTGAATTCCACTGGCTTCTGCGTGAGATTCCTTCTCTTTGGCTTCAGTGCTACTCCATGAACCAGAGCCAAATGATCTCTCACGAGCAGACAAAGGTGTTGGGCAGCAATCGAGTGCATTCAGTCCACTGCATAGGCTGACCTGGGGTTTCAACAGGATTGCCAGTGAAAACTCTTAGAGCAGTCCAGAAAATAGTTGGCCCCATCTGGAGGATCCAGTTCAGTGAACATATAGACTACCCCACCTTCTCATCCAGTCTTCTCAACAAAAACAACTGGCAAACAGTCCAAGAATAGGACCACTGTTGCCTGTGGCCAGACAGTTTCCATTTAGGCCTGCTTTGCACTATGCAACCCTGTGTACTTTGCTTTTAAGGGAACAGAGGTGTCAGACATTCCTTTAGCAGCTGAACTCAGGTGAACCCCGCCAAGCTCAATGGGGCCAAGAGTCAGGATTCTGAGAAGGCACAGCAAGCTTTTTGAGCAGCCTGGGGAAAGACAGCAAGTACATAAAAACGTAAGAGAAGCCAATGTTGGATCAGGCCAATGGCCCATCTAGTCCAACACTCTGTCACACAGTGACCAAAAATACCAGGTGCCATCAGGAGGTCCAGCAGTGGGGCCAGGACACTAGAAGTCCTCCCACTGTTTCCCCATCCCCCAAGCACCAAGAATACAGAGCAACACTTGCCCCAGCCTGAGAGTTCCTATCTATACCTTGTGGCTAATAGCCACCGATGGACCTTCCTAGCTGCTCAAAAGGCATAAGTGGAGAACAGTAAGCAATGCAAGAGCAGGAAGGTGGGGAAAAGCCTCTGCCATAGAGTGTCATGTCTCCACCTACACCCCATGTTTCTAATTACCATGAGCCAGCTGAGAAGGAAGCCCACAAAGCATTACCTTCCTGTGGACTACAGTAAGAACTTCAGATTGAACAACTACAAAAATCATGATCCTCTCTCCAAGGCGCTGCCAGGAAAGGCAGATGCTGCTAAGTGGAACCTGATGTGCGGCAAAAGAGAATTCCTACAGGGTGTCTTCTCAACAAGTTATTCCAGGATGTTGTGCATTCAGCTTTGGGTAAATATGATGTAAAGGGACTTCACAAGGCAAGATAAAAATAGACCAGATCAAAACAGAAAACCACCCAAACCTTCCCGTTGGTTCACCAAAACAGATGTTAAGACATAGGGTCGCAGGCTCTGATCACAAATAAGCTGCCTTGTGCCTTTACCATGAAGCATCCCATGCTTCTGTACAAACAAGGGTACACCCAAGATCAGTGACATTTTGGTTCACCTCTCTGCTCGACCATGTGGTTCACTGGGTGATCTTGGACCACTCATCGTCATTTTGGCTAATCTACCTCGCAGGGATGCAGGGTGGGGGGAGAAACAGGACACATCCACACGTACCACTCTGAGCTCCTTTGAAAAAGAAGAAGAGATTGGATTTATACCCCACCTTCTTCTTCTCCTTTGAAAAAGTGGGAATTTAAAAAGCCACATACTCCCATATGAACCTGAGATAATCTATTCAGGACCGGCTGCTGGTGCTCCCAACAAATAGGGTGTGGGTTTCCACCCGAGAGGTCTTCTGCTGTAGTGGCACACCAGCAGCGGAGCACTCCACCGACATGTCATCTGACACTAGATCTTTTCAATTTCAAGAGCCATGCCAAGACTTTTCTGTTTACCCAGCTAACCCTTTGGTTAATTTCCTTCTGTTCCTATGAACTGGGCTTATTGTTGCCGACTCATATAATTTCTTCTAGCATTTTATTATTTTATTTGGTTTCACTGCATCTACTGAATTGTGATTTCATGCATGTTATTCAGAAAACAACGGCAGACAAGCGGGGTGCTTATCTTGCAATTTAATTAAAGCCGCTGCCTTGCTTAGCTCCAGCAGCACAAGTTACATGAAAAGCAGTCTTTAAAAAGCAAAAAACAAACAAACCCAAAAGCACAACTCATCTCAGGAAAAAAGAGAAGTTCTATGATACAGACTGGAAGATGCAATCCATAAGCTGCAATAGGAATCTAGAAGAAACGTACAGAAGACTGTGCATGACAAAGAAACACTTGGAGCAGCTGTACTGCAGCCTGCAGCCAAACCCATGAGCAAGTTGAATGATGGATGGGCAATGGCCAGCACCCTTCCTCCTTCATCTGCAGGAACATGGTGGCAGATGGAAGAAAGTATAGCACATGGGTTGGCCTCTGTAACATATCCATGGTCTGACGACAGAGGGGGATGATGGGATGCTGCCAGGATCACATCACGCTACTAGCCAGCAGAAGTTCTGTCTAAAGCCCAGGCCACCAACCAGAGCCTGAATGAGTGCCAGTCCCTGTTCTGCCAGACTCCCTGGATCATAGCAGGGCGGATCCAACAGTCCTCCAGCTAGCCTTCCTCCAACTTAAGTTGCTCTTCCTCCAATGGAAGAACCACTTAATTTGGAGGAAGCCTTCAAACCTGAGCCAAAGGGAATGGTGGGTTATAAATATTATAACAAAGAAATAAGCTTTGCTCAGTGGAGTGGTAGAATAGAATCCACCCCAGTAATCACCTGGTCCTGCCACTTTCTGGGGAGGTTAAGGCAGGAAAGGAATCTCTACAGAGGAAATGGGGTGGAAAGACCTATGCACTGGACAGGGCCTTCAAGTCTTGTATAGTTTTCTACGCTTGTCTGTCAGGCCCTTGGTACCGCTAACATTCTGAATAGCAACAAAGTAGTTCACAGTGTGATTTTACAGTGTTTGTGGGACTCGCAATTTGAGACAGAGCTACAGCCAGACCTACATGGACAGTCTTGACAGAAAGGCAAGTCATACCAGAGTTTCTGTTCAAGAACTGGAGTCAGCAGACTAAGCCGCATCAGACCTCCTGACTATGCATGCTTAATCCTTGGTTACATAAACGTTTCTTGGGCATGCACAAGGAAAATACTGCAGCCACTTAGAGATGCAATGTGCTTCCGTATGCACTAGTATCAAGAGACTTCACCTTGGCTGCCTTGCACTGCTGCCCCTTGTCACGTCACTTGCTTTGCTCCCCATGGGGAGAATGGAGAGAGGAGGAGGAAACATCTGAATGAAATTGATACTGAGGTACACTTCCTGCCTCCTGTCTGGGAAAGGCCAAAAACTGGGAGCAAGTAGTACTCCATTCTCCAAACAGCAGAGGAACCCCAATGGGATTGCTTCAGGCAGTAATATTCCTAGGGACACTGATGATCCCGCCATTCACTATCTGAGAGGTGCACTGTAGGACCCTCTGCGGTGGTACAAGAAGGCCTTCCTGTGGCTGAATGGCAGAGAACATCCATCCCAAATGCAGCTGGAGCACCAGGTAGGAATGGCCAATGTTCTGTCAGAGCTGTTCTTGAAAAAAAGAGCAGTTTCTGTCAGAGCTCTTTCAGCCCCGCCTACCTCGCAGGGTGTCTGTTTTGGGGAGGGGAAGGGAAAGGAGTTTGTAAGCCGCTCTGAGACTCCTTTGGGTAGTGAAGGGCGGGGTATACATCCCATCTCTTCTCTTCTTCTTCTTCAATGCCCAGGACCTCCAGGAAGACCCATTCTGGCTCCAAGCCTGCCATCTCGATCCCCCAACATGTTCTGTGACCCTTGCAATATGTGCCTCATCCCCCAAAGCCTACTTTGCAGGCCAGTTCAGATCAGCACAAGTGGCCTGCCTGACCTCTCCTTCAGAAGGCTGGACTACCAGGACTACCTTGCTTTTATAGGCAAGGATACAGCGAGAGGGGCATCAATTCACAGCATTTTATAATGCAGTGATCTGAATCAGCTGTTTCACTCCCCACCCCTCCTTTAAGCAGAAGTGAGGCGATGCAATACTCGGACCATGCTTCATTAGACTCTTGTGAGGGTTTCAGATGTTTCAGCCTGTTCGACTGCATTCCAAGCAGCACTAGCTAAGGTGCAGAAGGCAACCTTCCTCAGTGTAATGATAGAAGAGAGGGTCTTTTCTGCTGGATCCTGTCCTGCCTTCCCCAGCTAGACACCTTTCGAAGCAGTCTTCTGGAGACAGGATTAGCTAGCACATGCTAGACAGTCCTCTGCTCCCAGAGCTTTCTGTTTTTCCTGTGGCCAAAGCTCTCACATGACAAGGCGGCTGATCTGCTAGTTCTGCTTCTCTGCCCGAGCACTCCGAGATCACAAGCCAAGCCTTCTCATCTTTAAAACTAAAAACAAAACCAGAAACTAATGCACTTTTTAAAAATAACAGCATGTCCCCAGGCTTGGCCCCTGACCACTCCAAACAGTTGTTTTCGAGCAGGATGCAGTCCACTTACTCTTACAAGGATCTCGCTACTCGCCACAAAGATCGCGTCCTGCTTAATAAGGAGGAAAATATGACAAGTGAAAGAAAAAAAATTCTGAACTCTGGAAGTTTGCGGTGAATTTACAGAACTGGCTGCAATCATAAACCAGAGGATCTTCGTAGGTCTCTGAGGCTTCTGTGGAATAACACTTAGCATTTTTATGGCACATCTCATGCACTCAAAAAGTTCCTCATGTACAATCACCCTTAAGGGGAGAACCAGCCCAGCCCTGTGGAGCTGGCTTTGCCCCTCCCTGCCAGAAAGAGATCTGCTCCAGCTTCCAGATGCTCAGAGACTAAAGATGCAAGGGAGAGGCTGCTTGGGCCTCTACACACCAGCCGGGCCCCCCCCCCCCCCCGCCACCATTAAGAACACCATGGCAAGGAGAAGACCAGCCTGGCTTCTGCTACCTCAGCAGCTTCAAGAGCTCCTTTTCCTTCCCTGCTAGGAAGAGGTTTGCTCCCTACCCTGCAAACTCACTAGTCAGGGAAAGGTCATTCTGGCCTCCGTCTCCAGTGAGAAGTCTTGGGGCTCTCAGGCATTCACATTGCCTTCGTGCCAAGTAAGCCAGGGAAGATCAGCCTGACCCCTGACTGGATGGAAACGCTTGTTGACAAGCTCACCCCTTTGTTCTGCCATTGCCAAACTGATGCCCATCTGCTGCCGCCTTCTTCCTCTTCACAAATATCTCCTTCAAGATTGTCAGCACGATGTGATTCACTGTGGGGCCCTGGCAGTAGGGATTTTATGGCTGTCCCCACCCACCCCCCAATTATGGAATTTCCCTGCGGTGGCTCAAGTGGTTAAGACGCTGAACTTGATCCTGTGGAAGGTCAGTAGTTCAGCGGTTCAAGACCCGGGTGCCGCAAGACAGGTCAGCACGATGTGATTCACTGTGGGGCCCTGGCAGTAGGGATTTTATGGCTGTCCCCACCCACCCCCCAATTATGGAATTTCCCTGCCGGTAAGGAACAACTGTCCCCTTCTTCGATGATCTCCTGACAAAATCTTTTTTGGAAGGCCACTGATATTTGTTATGGCAAAGGGCGGATTGTAGGTTTTCAACTTATAGGGATTTCATTCCGCTAACTGGTGTAGTGGTTAAGTGCGCGGACTCTAATCTGGGAGAACCGGGTTTGATTCCCCACTCCTCCACTTGCACCTGCTGATGTGACCTTGGGTCAGTCACAAGCTCTGGCACAGCTGTCCTTGAAAAAGAGCAGTTTGTGTCAGAGTTCTCTCAGCCCCACCCACCTCACAGGGTGTCTGTTGTGGGGAGGGGAAGGGAAAGGAGTTTGTAAGCCGCTCTGAGACTCCAAGTGAAGGGCGGGGTATAAATCCAATCTCTTCTCTTCTAATTAATACTGTTTCTAATATGTACTATAAGAGCACACGGACTGATCTTAGATGGCTTCAACTGATGCCAATGCATTCTATGTGGATTTAGTGTTTTTATTCTATGTTGCTGTACACAGCTTTTGAGTTCTGTTTCAATTTGCTGTTTTAGACTCTTTCCAACACCTTTTACAACCTTACCTAAAAGCAGCAGGTAGTTGGTTTACTTTCGTGTCTGGATTCCTTTGGTAAGCTACCTTGGACATATTTTTGTAGAACAGCAAGATATAAATTCCTGCAACCAATATATTTGTCACTAGTTAAGAAGGGCAAGCCTTAACTACAGATATGCTTACTTAGTTATTGCAAATATTTATGTCCCACCTTATCTCCTTATACTCAAGGCAGCTTATAAGGCAACAAGAAGTTGCAAGGACACAAACATGACATAAGGGGCCATTAGCAAGATTTAAAACGAGCATGCTTCCAAAGCACCTAACTCAGTTAGGAACTGAATGCACAAACCCGTGGTCTATGCATGGTTCCGCCCTTTGCTTCCAAAGCAACTTGCCTCCAGCACTGGACTTCCATAACTGAAACTCACCCAAGCAAAGGGCAATGAGTCTGAATTCCAACAACATTCCAGAACTCAGCTGACAAACCCAATGACCTCCCCATCACAATGGTTGGGAGCAATTTCTGTCTGTCCAAAGCTTAGCAAATGTCAAAATGAGTCGCCATATTATATGAGCCAATAAGACACGGGGTCTGCTCTGATGTTTCACAACTTGGAACAGTTCAGTTGAATCACATTGTACAGGTGCGATGGTTGCAGAGAAGTGTAGATGCTTTTGCCATCTCAAGTAGAGGAACCCAAGTGTGCGTGTGTGTTTTGTGTTTGATGGTATTAGTTTCAAGTTGTCCTCCACCGATGCCCCAATCAGTCTGCCTGCTAAGTGCATTCTCCCAAATTCTTCATTAACCCAAGAACGGTCTCTTTGGGATGGAAGAAGGCACTCATATCAGGTACTCAGATCACTGCTGTATTCTACAGATCAACCACAGCTCTGACAGGAGTATCAATTCATGGAGGGCTCTCACAAAACTACCTGGCTCTTTCAGGGGCAGTCCTTCCTAGTAGTCCCCCTGTTCCTTCAGAATTCTTATGTTCCCAAAAGTCTAGGTAATGGCTGAACCATGACAAAGGAAGTGTAGAAATGTTCTCCAGTACCAGGTAATCTAGCATTTGATCAGCTCAGTAAAGATAAAGAATAACACATGCCATGTCATGTCACTGCAGCCATGAAGGCCTGGGGAACATCAGATTAAAGGGGAAAAACAGAATAAGGAGAAATACAAGATGGGAGAGTTTGAGATTAGCATGAGATAATGGTGAGAATATTAAGTTGTAAGCAATTGTACATTTCCTGACCAGATACTTACTGCTTATGGTGCACACACATAATAACTATGTGTACACCGACATACAATTTCACTAAGTTATTGCCAGTTTTCCTTATCTCTGCTTAATTTAATTTTTTTACGCATACCTGATTTGCATTTATTATACATTAAATTCCATACACTCCTCAAACCTGGACAAACATGGAAAAATCAAGAGGGTGCAGAGCAGTGTTCCCTCTAAGCTGAGTTAGTGTGACCTAGCTCACAGTTTTTTAGCCTCCGGCTCACACATTTTTGTCTTAGGAAGTATGGCTCCACAGCAAGCTAACTGATGTAGCAGCCAAATCGCTCGTTCACAACTTCAATGCCAGGAGCTCACAAAGTAGAATTTTTGCTCACAAGACTCTACAGCTTAGAGGGAGCATTGGTGCAGAGGAGAGCGACGAGGATGACAAGGGGTTTGGTGACTGAGCCCTACAAGGAAAGGCTGAGGGCCTTGGGAATGTTTGGTTTGGAGAAGAGGAGATTGCTCTCTTTAAATATTTGAAAGGCTGTCATTTGGAGGAGGGCAAGGAGCTGTTCCAGTTGGCAGCAGAGGATAGGACCCGAAGCAATGGGCTTAAATTACATGCAGAAAGGTATTGGCTGGATATTAGGAAAAACCTTTTCACGGTCAGAGTGGTTCAAAGATGGAATCAGCTGCCTAGGGAGGTGGTTAGCTCCCCTTCACTGACAGCTTTCAAGAAGAGGCTACGAATATTTGTCAGAGATGCTTTAGGCTGGTCCTGCATTGGGCAGGGGGTTGGAGTAGATGGTCTGTATGGCCCCTTCCAACTCTATGATTCTTAAGATCTCAAGGAAGTTTAAATAATCATCAGTCTATCCAATTCTGAACACACGCCAGTGACCACCTCATGAGAGTTTTCAAGATATAGCTATTTTCTGATCATTTTCAAGATGCAGCAAGATCCCAGATCCAGCTGTGCAGGACAACAGCCTGAAAAGGGGTTGTGTCCATCCTTCCCCAAAGAATTAAACTGGGATATTATTGGTTCTCTCCTATCCTTTTGTATTTGTAATATATAAGAACAGAATGCTAACGTGCCTGTTCTTCGAGTGGGCATCTATGCAGTTACACTATGGGTTTCTAAAGTTAAGATTTTAAACACAGCTCTGCACATCCTGAGCACAGAGTGCCAGCATGCATAGTTAAAGGAGTGGGGCCACATCTTCCCACCTTCCCATTATTCCCCAGAATGACACAACTGGCAGAACACACACGTTGCAGAGGAGGAGAGGTAAGCAAGATGACACAGGTGGGTGACTACATGAAGAACAGCAATTACATGTAAGCAACCAGAGATTTTTCCCTCGGCGGTTTCTATGCAGGCACACTATGGACAAAGGACTGGCAAACTGACATGGAGCTGGAAACAGGTGAGCTCACAGGAAGACAACTCAAAAACTGATCAATCGCCAGGCCCAGATGGCAGACATTCGAGAGTTCTGAAAGAACTCAAATGTGAACTTGTGGATCTCCTGACAAAAATATGTAATCTTTCCTTAAAATCTGCCTTCATTCCTGATGACTGGAAGGTAGCAAATGTCACTCCCATCTTTAAAAAGGGTTCCAGAGGAGATCCGGGAAATTACAGGCCAATCAGTCTGACATCGATACCGGGTAAATTGGTGGAAACCATTATTAAGGAAAGAATTAGTAGGCACATTGATCAACAAAAACTACTGAGGCAGACTCAGCATGGGTTCTGTAAGGGAAGATCTTGTCTCACTAACCTGTTAATGTTCTTTGAGGGGGTGAACAAACATGTGGACAAGGGGGATCCAATAGATATTGTTTACCTTGACTTCCAGAAAGCTTTTGATAAAGTTCCTCATCAAAGGCTCCTAAGCAAGCTCAAAAATCATGGGATAAAAGGACAAGTCCTTTTATGGATCAAAAACTGGCTAATTAATAGAAAACAGAGAGTGAGTATAAATGGGCAGTTCTCCCAGTGGAGGGGTGTAAGCAGTGGGGTACCACAGGGATCAGTACTTGGTCCACTGCTTTTTAACTTGTTCATTAATGATTTGGAGTTGGGAGTAAGCAGTGAAGTGGCTAAATTTGCGGATGATACGAAGTTGTTCAGGGTGGTGAAAACCAGTGAGGATTGTGAGGCACTCCAAGGGGATCTGTCAAGGATGGGCGAGTGGGCGTCAACATGGCAAATGGGGTTCAATGTGGCCAAGTGCAAGGTGATGCACATTGGAGCCAAAAATCCTAAATATAAATACACGTTGATGGGGTCTGAACTGGCAGAGACTGATCAAGAGAGAGATCTTGGAGTTGTAGTAGATAACTCACTGAAAATGTCGAGACAGTGTGTGACTGCAATAAAGAAGGCCAATGCTATGCTGGGGATTTTTAGGAAGGGTATTGAAAACAGATCAGCCAATATCATAATGCCGCTATATAAATCAATGGTGCGACCTCATCTGGAATACTGTGTGCAATTCTGGTCACCACACCTTAAAAAGGATATTATAGCTTTGGAAAAAGTGCAGAAAAGGGCAACTCGAATGATAAAAGGGTTGGAACACTTTCCCTATGAGGAACGGTTAAGGCGCTTAGGGCTCTTTAGCTTGGAGAAACGATGACTGAGGGGTGACATGATTGAGGTTTATACGATTATGCATGGGAAAGAGCAGGTAGAGAAAGAGGTACTTTTCTCCCTTTCTCACAATACAAGAACTTGTGGGCACTCCATGAAATTGCTGAGCGGTCGGGTTAGAACGGATAAGAGGAAGTACTTCTTCACCCAAAGAGTGATTAACACTTGGAATTCACTGCCACAGGAAGTGGTGGCGGCTACAAGCATGGACGGCTTCAAAAGGGAATTAGATAAGCATATGGAGCAGAGGTCCATCAGTGGCTATTAGCCACAAGGTATAGATAGGGACCAGTGTTCCCTCTAAGCTGAGTTGGTGTGAGCTAGCTCACAGTTTTTTAGCCCCTGGCTCACACATTTTTGTCTTAGCTCAGGAAGGATGGCTCCAGAGCTAACTAATTTATGCAGTAGCCAAATCGCTTGCTCACAACTTTAATGCCGGTAGCTCACAAAGCAGACTTTTTGCTCACAAGACTCCACAGCTTAGAGGGAACATTGTAGGGACTCTGGGGCAAGTGATGCTCTGTCTTGTTGGTGCTTGGGGGTTCTTATGTTCTTATGAAGACAGCATTGAGCACTGCTTTGCCAAAGGCTGTCTCCCTTCTGGCTTTCCCAAAGTATAATAAGGTTGTGACCAAAGGGCTGTTCTGCTAACTCTGGAAGAGGTGCGCCCTCACTGAAGGCTGTGGAGGCAGCTACCATCCCAGAAGGATTTTTTTCAAGCTAAAAGAATGTGGCACTCTCCTTGTATTTGATCAAGGGTTCAGGAAGTCCCTATGTAAAACAAGTTTCACGTCAAAAAGGAGCCTAGGGCAGGTAGCACGTGGTTACAGGATAGTTCTCAGACTATGAAAAAGAAGACAAGGAGAATCTGATCATAGAGTGCAGAGGCCATTCACCATTTTGTCAGATATATGGCTACAAATACCATCACCTTCATTGTTAAAGAGATAGAGGTCACAGTTCGCCATTGGTCTTGAACTCACAGAGAATAGCTGGTCTTGGCTCCAAGATAGAGCGGAAAGAGAGAGGCAAAAAAAGAGGAGGATTTGATGGCCATGACAGGCAACTGAAGGCCTGACTCTTCCTCGGGAGTCCAGGCACAGACTTATTTGCCAAGTTTTACTGGACTACGTTAAAGAACATGGGAAATCTATATTGGAGCAAACCAGTGGTCCCTCAAGCCCAGCAATCTGCCTTCTAACAGTGGCCAGCTACATTCTCCAGAGAAGGCTCCCAAGGACAGAGAGACCCTTGTGCGCATCTGGGCCATGAAATGCTAGGAGCTTATTGTTTCTGAGCATAGCGGTAACTCAATATCGCAAGTGTCTATTCAGTGTGTATTCTGCAACCAACATAGTCATCCACTTAAGCTGCCGCAGTGTCTCTTTAAAAAAAGTATTGCACAATTAGGGGTATTCTAAAAACTAAAATAGCTACTTGGGGGGAAAATAGCTAGATACATTTGGATGGACTTCCTTCCAAACCTTTCCAAGTATTTGACACAGAAAGCTGAGCCTGGATTTTGCATACGGGAGCCACGACAGTCTTTAGGATACATGCCATAACTATACCGCTATTTTTAGATACTCCACGGGGAAGGAAAGAGAAAGCCATCAGTTTGATCTAAAGCACAGCTCTGCAGTTGCTTGGCCAGCCTTGCAGAAGCAACTCCACCCACGCTGCCTCCCAGACAGAGAGGATCAACAACATACCCAAGGCACGGAATCTGGCTCCAGCTGCGTTCAGCGTGAGCCAATGCTAGGATGCAGATCATGAGCTCTTTGCACATGCTAGCCAGAGAGAGTGAGACTACAAGGAGTGGCACTGTAACAAAGATTGCTAAGGGCAGACCCAGACCCCAGGCAATCAGGATGGCAATTCCATACTGATCAAATGCAGGCTGTGCTAAACAAGCAAACAAAACCCCTGGCATCTTGGTACTTTCATGAAAAAGCAACAGGATTCTAAGTTCTCGTGGAGGAACATAAACACACTGAATGATGCCCTCCTCCTTTCCCAAGCCTGTAATGGTTTGATGCTTCCCCTTCCTGTTCATTTGTAGAGCCAAATATTGAGTCCAGTGGGTTATAGTGGTTCCAGGGTTACATTCGAACCAAAAGCACGTGCATTAAATGTCTGCTCCACCCTGACCTGGATAGGCCAGGCAAGCCCGATCTTGTCAGATCTCTGAACCTAAGCAGGGCCGACCCTGGCAAGTACTTGGAAGGGAGACCTCCAAGGAATACCCGGGCTGGGATGCAGAGGCAGGCAAGAGTAAGTCACCTCTTTGAAACATCCAAGCCCCACCAGGGGTCACCAAATGTCAACCATGATTTCCAGGCATACACACACACACACCACTCACCAAAAAGGGGGGAGGTGCCTACTCCGCCCATGATGCCCTCTGAGTGACCTTGCCCCAGACACTGGGCGTGATCACACACGCAGTTAGCCCCACCATAGGCGTGAATGCCGGGTGGATTTAAAGGGCGTGATCAGACACAAACATCTGGGAAGTGCCCTGAGCCCGTCGGCAACCTGTTTTGCTCTGCTGCCGAAGCGGAGTAAAAAGACACCAGGGAAAGTCCGGTAGCAAATGGGTTGCTACGGGCCACAGACGGACTTTCCCCTGTCTGATCGCTCCAGCACACTCTCATGGCGTCGGGCTGGTCTGATCAGGCCATCCCGACTCCGTGCCGTTGTTTCCCCCCCCCTTCTCAGTATGCGCATCATCGCACATTCCATAGGGAGACCTCAGTGCGGAGATGTGATTCATCAATTCCTCGTGCAAGATCATCAGAAACAAACAGCAAAAAAACAAACAAACCCGACTCACCCACAGTTGCGTCTGATCATGCAGTGGTGGGCTGTGCCCGCAGCTTCCAAGGACTGTGTGATCGCACAACTGCGAGTCAAATTCCTCCGGCAGAAATAGCCTCGCTTCCCCCACACACACTTTATCTCTCGCATGTGACCGCCCCCCACTATCACTCAACCTTCCACACAGACAGAACAGGGAGAAACCTGCATTTGCTACTCTGAGCTCCTTTGTGGAGAGAGACAGGCACAAATGTGACAAGCGTCAATCTTTCTCTGTCTCCTCCTCCCCGAATTAAATACTTCAAAACCAGAATTTCACAAGACAAATATAAGCCTGTGTGTACAATCTGCATAATTTGTCCCTGAAAGTTATCAGGCTTCCATGGGGGGTAAATCTTGGTCTCCCTTCCCCCTTCAGTGGGCCATTCTGACCGGAAGGTAGGCCCTTCTCTCAGTCAGAAGGCAGGGCCACATTGCAAGGAAAAGCCTCCACAACCTATCACAAACGCCAGCAAATAACCTCCAATGTACAGCAAAGAAAGCAACAACATTGCTAATAAATATCATCCCCCCCCCTTTACTGAGCACATGTCTAAGCCTAGCTTCTTTCCATTTGCACGGGACAGATTACTCCACCACCGCTGAGACCAAATTGCCCCTTTCTGCAGCAAGGTCAAGGAGGATCAGGACTGAGGAATGACTCTGGAACTACGTACCTTCTTCTACATGACTGACCGTCAACTGCTGCATGGCACCCAGCAATGGAATGGTTGGTGAAAGAATGCGTATATGCCAAGCAGCAGCCCTACAAAGCACTTGATTGGCTAGGCAACTCCTACCAAGCATTGAAATGCCCCTGACAAGGGATGACCTAAGATGCCAGAAGAACAATCCCTTTCACTCCTGAGTGATGCTGTCCGTTAGCCACCCGAGTGGCAGTCAAAACAGAAACCCTCACCCCAAGAAAGGACTGCCCAAATGAAACCAATAGTTACTTGTCCAGACCGGTGTCCCCAACCTTTTTGAGCCTGTGGGTACCTTCTGACACAGTCTGGTGGGTGCTGAAGGAAGTGGAGCAAACCACAAAACGGCTGCTGCAGGAAACTGGCGAGAGTTGTCATCCTCTAGGCAAAACCCAGAGTCCCCCAGAATTACAACTAATCTCCAGACTACAAAAATCCGTTCACCTAAGGGAAATGGCAGCTTCAGAGGGCAGTCTTCATGGAATCACAACCCTGCTGAGCACCCTCCCCAGGCTCTGTCCCCAAACCTCCAGGAATTTCCCAAGCCAGTGTCAGCTAGGGGTAGAAGCTAAAGTGTGCCGACCGGACTTGTCTTCTCGAGAGGTATGCTGTCTACCGGGTGCATGCATCCAGGATGTGACGGAAAGGGTAGGAAGACACATCAAGCCCACGGATTATTATCCCTTCTTGCTCATCTATGTGGTAACAAATGATACAACCTGGCACAGCTCAGAACATATTAAAAGAGACTGAAAAGAAAAGCTTCCCCTCCTTCCTTGGGCAGTTTCAGTGCTATTGTCTGATAACTCCCCTGACACTCAAACCACGGCTATAGTAGCTTCCTTTCTAGCCGTGGTGATTAAGAAAACAAATCTCCCTGAGTTTAATTTGTTTACAGCTGATAACTGTCGACCTATATACAAATTTGACAATTGTGTGTGTTTTTTAATCCTGTACAGTTGCTATGGCTTTCTTGCTAATGCAATAAAGAGTATTTATTATTGTTGTTGTTGTTATTATTATTATTATTATTATTATTATTATTATTATTATTATTATTATTATTATTATTATTATTATTATTATTATTATTATTATTATTATTATTATTATTATTATTATTATTATTATTAGAGACTATGTACTCCGGGTAAAAGGGTGAAGGAATTGGGAGTGCAGGTTGTATT